>NC_079225.1:33628988-33713988 GCF_029633865.1 Lampris incognitus
AAAAGGTGCAACATTTGATTCAAGGAATTCATCGCATTAACTTGACAGAGGATGTTCCTGTTTGCTCAAATTAAAAATTACCGATTAAAAAGACAAAAACAAAACAAAACACAAAAATCTGCTTTTGCTCAAAACGAGCAGCATAAAAGGGGGAGGAGATGACTGACACCTAAATTGAACAGCCCTTGGCCTTTTATTTTGTGTCGTCTGTGCATTATTCATTTATTTATTTGTTTATTTTACAAAAAACGATTGTGATTTTAATGGATTACGCAGCAGGCCTCCCTGACAAAACAAAAAAAAGCTTTTGATCATTCAGATGAAATTAATTCACAAGGTGTGTGTGTGTGTGTGTGTGTGTGTGTGTGCGTTTAACTTTGTGCAGCACTTCACACTCATTCAATTAACCAGACCAATGCTACGAAGTGTGGGATAATCGTCACTTTCTCATGTCAGGCATTTTCAATTTAGCCGCTGAAAGAAAAAAAAAAATCACAAATTAGTCATCATCAATTTGCTTTCCTCAATACAAAAAAAGAGAAAAGTGTGGCACATTTAGAAATGGAAAGTGCCCCTTAGGACCATCCTAGATTTTTCAGCTGCCCCCTGAGAGAGAAAGTGCACCTTTTTTTTTTTTACATAAATAAAGTTTTACTGAAACGTGCAACAACAACAAAAAAAGGGGCCATTGAACCCAGCTTTAGCCGCTGCTACTTAAGAAAAACCACCGAACGTGTTTAAAACTTAATTCGCAGAGACTTTAAGGTGGACGAGACAACGTGTTAAAATGTAGAAGGAGACAAACCAAACAGCAGCCAGTGAACTAGAAAGAAAGCCAGCGGTCGTGCATAATGCATGCGTAAGTAGCTCTACCCTATGGCACTTTTAAAATTTTAAAAAGTTCATCCTCAATTTTCGGCAGAAGCTGGCTAAATTGCCTCTTTCATGCGATTTGTGAGGCAGCCCGCCACACTGGGGACCTCCGGAGAGACACTGATTGGTTTAATTATGATTGCCGTGATTAGGCAGGCCTCGTTACAATCTGAGACTTGAATAACAACGATGCCGCGATGTGATATTATTCTCGGGTACAGCTTCGGTTGCAAGGGCTTCTGGTGTAGGCAAGGTTCGCACGACTCATACACGAAACTGTCACATGGCCACGGCCACCACACACAACACGCACACACGCACACACACGCACTTCGCGCGCGCGCGCACACACACACACACACGCACGCACACACAGACGTCACAAGAGGGGCACTTTACTCGTCGGGGCAGATGGCGGTGTTGCCAGGGGCAGATGGCGGTGCTTGCCAGGGTCAGAGAAAACGGCAGAGATGGCGGCGCGCGCTACTCCCTGCATTACAACGGCCGTCTTAACCCGGCTCCAAACCCACGGGACGAGACGCTCGGGACTCGTTAACTTGAAAGCACGAGAGGAGGGCGGCGGGCTCCCGGAGCGTGTCGAGAAGGGACTGACTGGCACCCGTCGGGCTGTTCGAGAGGACACCGAGAGGAAAGGGGAGAGAGAGAGAGTAGTAGATGAACACACTCAGCGGAGAGAATTCAAAGACGCCAGCAGTTTCTTCTTCCTTTTGCTCCTCTCGTTCTCGGGCGTAACTTAACCCCGCCGAGGAGCCCCGGCAAACACACAACACAACACACACACACACGCACAACACACACACACACACAGAACCAGTTCCAGACCTGTCCCACGCCAAGCCCCGCGCCTCTCCCCGTTTCTCTCTCCTCTCTCTCTCTCTCCTCCCTTCTCTCTCTCTCTCTCTCGCTCTCTCTCGCTCTCTCTCTCTCTCTCTCTCTCTCATTCTTTCTCTCTCTCTCTCTCTCTCTCTCTCTCTCTCTCTCTCCTCTCTCTCTCTCTCTCTCTCTCTTTCTTCTCTCACACCCCACCACTCCACCCCCATTTTCTTTTCTCTTTTTTTTTCTTCCAGTATCATTTAACTCTTGATTCCACGCTAGCGATGAGCTCACCGCCGGCTCAGGTTTCAGCACTGGGGTGCCTGGCCGGAATGCGAGGGCAGCCGTACAGAGAGAGACAAGAGGTGCCTGGGAGGTCAAAGGGTGCCGGGGGTAGCACAAGGGGGATGTGTGGTGTGTTGTGTGTGTGTTGTGTGGGGGGGGGGGGTAGAGGAGGTGGTGTGAAGAGGACGGGGGTTGGGGGAGGGGGCAAGAACAAAACAGGAGTCTCAGGGTCACACGGTTGCGGATGCTGTGGGGCCAAAAGAGCGCCTGGGCGGATTTGTCAGTAGTGGAGGCTATGACCTGCGAGGACTCCGAGGGCATTAGACTCACACTTAAGGCTGAGGCTACCATTTAGACTACCATTTAGGCACCACGAACACACACTCACCGCACACACGCACACACACACACACACACACACACACACACACACACACACACTACTCACACTTTTCAATGTGCCGAATTTATCACTCACTCATCAACAGAGCGAGGTGGTTTCCCAGGGGGGGTGTGTGGGGGGGTAGTGTGAGGGGTGACATTGTTTCGACTTCTTTTTCTGTGTCAGGTCGAGACGAGGCTGACTTGTTTTAACGTCACATCTTAGCAGTGGGATGACTAGAGGGGACACGGTAGAGATTATATAAACTACATCCACACATCCAACCAAAGCTGCTCTTCCCACCGCCGTGTCTACATCATGGAGGGTGTTTAGAAGGTCAACAGGGGGAGAAAAAAAAACAGACAATTTTTCTTTGACTCTTCTGCTTTAAATGCATGTCAAATGACATCATCGTAGCAGACGACTAGAAAAACGATAGTTTTAGCTCACTGTCGACACCTGACAGTAAGGTGCTGAAAGCTTTATAGATGCAGGCTGCACACTTCTACCTGAGTCTCGTATTATGGACTGGGATTTAATGTCCCTTATCTATGATGATTCATGTCAGAGGTCCCCAACCTTTTTGGCCTGTGACCCCACTGTGACATCACAAAGCTCTAGTGACCCCCGCCAGTTTTTTTGCTGAAATTGTTCTCCATCATGTAAGATTTGTATTACTATGTTGCAATTAAACATTAATACATTAACTTGTTTTACTTTATGTGGTGTTTTTATTATTACAAGAATTATTATTTGTACTGGGTCGGCACGGTGTGGCGCAGTGGTTAGCACAGTCGCCTCCAAGCAAGAAGGTTCTGGATTCCTGGTAGCCCCAACCTTGGTGGGGTCATCCCGGGTCGTCCTCTGTGTGGAGTTTGCATGTTCTCCTGTGTCTGCGTTGGTTTCTTACGGTGCTCCGGTTTCCTCCCACAGTCCAAAGACACGTACGTCAGGTGAATCAGCCATACTAAATTGTCCCTAGGTGTATGTGTGTGGGCCCTGTGATGGCCTGGCGGCCTGTCCAGGGTGTCTCCCCGCCTGCCGCCCAATGACTGCTGGGATAGGCTCTCCAGCTTCCCGCGACCCTGATGTGGATAAGCGGCTTGGATAATGGATGGAGGGGACTATTTGTAATGATCAATTACTTGAAATTTCAGCTGACCCTGTTTGAATTCCATGCGACCCCACACGGGGTCGCGACCCCAGGGTCGGGAACACCCGATTTATTTTAAATGACATAAAATGATAGTAGTTCACGGCACTCCGATTCTACAGCATCTCTGCCACTTGTGGAGAAACAGCAGAGGTGTGAGACAGGGTGCACACTCCTCCTGACAGTTATCTCAACAGCAGAAGCCAATTAGGGAAAAAAGAAAGAGAGAGCGAGAAAAGCGCTGCCTCTGAAGACGCATCATCCAACTTGGCTTCCTTCGCTCGTAGCCGCGCATCACAAGAATAACTGCGGCTGATGAGAGTAAACTGGCATTCACTCACCTAGCTTTTTTTTTCGCCAGACAATTTTCGGCTGTTTACTTTGTTCCCTAGCCCGCTGGGCTTTGAACAGCGTCTCCGCTGGTCCGGCGGGGCTCCTGCCCCTGCCCCTGGGGATGCGTGGTCTCTATTAAAGAGAGGAAGTGCACGAATGAGCACCGCAGGCCCAACATCTCAGGAATCTTGATCCTTTTTCCCCTTGTGGCACTTTTCACAAGCGGGGCCGGCTAATCGCCCGCCACCGATAGCGAGGCTCCGTGAGGCCCCGGTTTCTGGGAGAAGGAGAGAGATTGGGGCGCTGGGAGGGGTGGGGGTGGTGGTGGTGGTGGTGGGGGGAGTTGAGTTTGCATTTTCTCCCTCTTCTGTACGACGTGTCGGGGAGTAGACTCGCATAATGTTTGTGCAGATGAGTGTCGGGGCGGGCACACACCTCCACGGGCCCGTTCCCATGGGAACCCACAGTGATAGAGAACAGCTTGTTTTTGTGTTTTTTGGCAATGTTGCCAACTGCTGGAATAGCCGCGAGGCGCTGGGTGGTCTGATATGCAAAAACGTTGCCAGGTAGACCCCGTGGGGGGGGCATATAGACTACGTTTACATACAAATGAGAAATCTGATTATAATGAGAGATCATCTTATGCCTATATTTTCATTAGTGCGTGCTCATAGGATCTTGGAAAAGTGTTTCTCTAACAGCATACCATCACTCCATGCTCCTCAGCAGCAACGCGTTAATGGCTTCCCTCCTTCTCTCTGCCCTTTAGGCTGTGCAATATATTTCTGTCACTTTAATCTATAATGCACTTTTATATTTGGTGTTACTTGAAAATTAGCTGACAACGCAACAACTGAAAATAGACAACACTGCCATGATCTTGTGCTTTTGTATCGGGGTGCCAAAGAAGTAAGGAGACCTCTTCGGTGCCCTTGGCAGGCATGGAGGTATAAACACCTCTGGACAACTGGCCGAAAGTGGCGGCCCATTCATTCCAGCGCAAACAGCTAGTATGGGCCATGGACGCCATGGACGCCATGGACGCCATGGATGCCATGGACACAATGGACGCCACGGACGCCATGTATGTTGTCATCCAGGATCTGTCACTCTGCCCTGCCGTGCACAGTTTTTAAAAAGACCAAAAGAAATCAGAGCAAGGCGGTCTCGTGCATGAAAAGGTTGAAAGACTGGGCAAAAATCTTGGGGTTGCATCTCTGTTGATGCGTTTCCTTTAAATCCCACCTCGACTGTAACTGCAGGGGCAACACCAAGTGATAGAATACGAGGGAGACACTAAGAGGGAAAAGTGGTGGTGGGGCGAGAAAATAGATGCATATTTGGCCAATTTTCTTACCAATGAGGATTATAACGTTAACCCGAAATAAATAAAGGAATAAATCTTTAATGTCTTACAGCAGCATACCCCCCCCCCCCCATCTGTAGAGATTGGCCCAGCTGACTGTGAGACTAACAGCAGTTTGTGAGGGAGTGCATTAGAAGCCAGGTTATATAAGCCAGGTTCACAAGGTGTTTTGCATCTAAAGAAAAAGTGTTTTCCTTTGCCCTCACCTTCGGAGCTTCTCATCTGTGTTCCTACATGCGCTTTTAGTTACTTTGCTTACACAGCCTCAATGGGCTCTATGTTTTTCAGCCATTGCTCGGGCGATGCTGATGATATGGCGTTTATGTTTCAGCGCTCGTTTCGTGCTCACAAGTTGACAGGCTGAAACTTGTTCTTGAGGGTTCGCAATCCTCAGGTGAATCATCAGATCCGCTTTACCCCAACGACTGAGGTTTGTGTTACGCGTCTCCACATGCCTGGCCTACAAACATTTGGTTTAGGTTGTGACCCCTTTGGGTCTGAGGCGGGGTGGAGGTGGGGTGGGGGATCTGTACTACATAAACAGGAAACTGCTTCCTATAATCCCCCAAAAATGATAACATCTCACGATGTGTTAGTTTGCATCATTAGCATATTTGTAATTGTAACCTCCCTTGGCAAAAAAAAAAAAATATACAAATTCCACTTAAAATGTGAGGTACAGGAGGGCGTCCGGGTGGCGTGGCGGTCTATTCCGTTGCCTATCAACACAGGGCTCGCTGGTTCGAATCCTGTGTTACCCCCGACTTGGTCGGAGCGTCCCTACAGACACAATTAGCCGTGTCTGCGGGTGGGAAGCCGGATGTGGATATGTGTCCTGGTTGCTGCACTAGCGCCTCCTCTGGTCGGTCGGGGTCGCCTATTCAGGGGGGCGGGGGAACTGGGGGGAAATAGCGTGATCCCTCCCACGTGCTACATCCCCCTGGTGAAACTCCTCACCATCAGGTGAAAAGAAGCGGCTGGCGACTCCACATGTATCAGAGGAGGCATGTGGTAGTCTGCAGCCCTCCCCGGGTCGGCGGAGGGGGCGGAGCAGCGACCGGGACGGCTCGGAAGAGGTGGGGGGTAATTGGCCAAGTACAATTAGGGCGAAAAAAAAGGGGGGGGGGATCTGTATTGGCTGTGAAAAGCGGCTACGCTGTAAAGTCATAAACGAACCATCTGCCTCAGCCATCACGTGACGGATCACACGAGAAAGGGTGACGTCATCGTACTTGTTGCGTCTGAAAGCGCAAGTCCACCCCCGGCCATTTTTCTTTTTTTAAAGAAAGTAACACAAAAGGTTCAGGGTCGAGCAAACAACATCATTCACGATCAGCGTGCAGCGGCAGAGGGGGAGAAACGCGCCCCTTCACACATCAAAGGACATCCAAAATCCGCTTTTTTTGGGACTTTATTTTCCTCCATCTTTTTATATCAAACGCTGGAGACGCAGAGGGCGAAAACCGCAGCGGTAGGAGAGCTCGGAATGAAATTAAACCGAACGTTTATTGTGCAAACTACTACCTCACTTTATGGTGTTTTGATTCCTAAATGAAAACATACTGCAGGAAACTCTCCACCAGACGCCGTGCTGCGCGAGCTCGCTGCACACTGCGAGCAAACGCCCCCCCCCCCCGCGCAAAACAGGGGTCAGAGCCTGCGAAACCCACCTCCCTCTCACCCGGGACGAGAGGCTAATTACATCATTTGGAGACGGGCTGAAAGCACTTTACAAGCCAAAGTAAGTGAAATGCTTTATTGCTCGCGGAATTGCCAATTAAAAAGCAACACCTGGAACACGGAGTCCCGGCTAAAGCGGCTCTGTCCCCCTCGACCGCGCCAAAACCGGTTGGTCCCCTGGTCCAAAGAGGCCCCTGGAGAATGTTTTTCTTTCCACCTTTCTCCAACCTCCCGCCCCCCCTTCGCCCTTCTTTTATTTGTTAAAAGTTGCCGACAATGCACCTTCACATTGGCTCACGCAGCCCATAAGTCACGGGAGGCCGGCGTGCTTTTAAAGGTATTAATAAAGCCCATTTCCCGGGCAGAGCATGTGGCATGGCTGCAATGTAAACCTGCTTAGGGCACGCTACTGAAAAAGAAAACAGCGCTGATTCTCTCCAGCACCCGGTACCACGTGACTCCGGAGCAGTCCGGGCCCAGATGTGTTCTGCATTTCAGTCCCCAGTCCCTCCACCACCACCACCACGCTTACACGTTGGTCTGAAGGCTGATTTGTTTAAACTGAACATGAGCTACGGGTAAGGTGGAGAAAAGAAAATAGTCTTTCCTGTTCTTCTTTTACTGCTTCAACAACAAGCACTTCCTAACGTTACCACCGAGTAAATCAGTGGACTGCTGGCGGCGGAGATTTATAGTGCCTTATCACCTCCCAAACGCTCTTCGGAGGAATAAGACAGACAGCCCATCAAAACCGTTTATGAGTAAATAAAGAAGTAAATGAACAGATAGATAGATCAGAATCATAATTAGAAAAAGAAAGTATTCTGATCTATCTATCTATCTATCTATCTATCTATCTATCTATCTATCTATCTATCTATCTATCTATCTATCTATCTATCTATGCATAGATAGATAGATAGATAGATGGGCCAAAAAGCGATACTTTGGACAGAAAGATGAGAAAACTGGAGTTAAGATGAGAAAACTGGAGTTACTCGTTTCTTTCTTCTTCTTTCCTTTCCTTTTTTTCTTTTTTAGCATTTTAGTTCTGGCGCATGACATGACACAGTTCAAGTACACATACAGTATTTCCAAAAAATTACTTAAGCAGGTCAATCTCAGTCTAGCTAAACACCCAAACAGGGACTGACATGTTCACCACACCCCTGGTCCCGGAGCTCAGGCTTTGCAGGGCCGCAAACTGTCACACCCGCGGTAAGGATTAGCATCAGCCCACGGCAGCCATGACGCCGCCGCTGACAGTGATGCTGACAGGCGGTGCCACAGTGAAACCGGTCATAGGCCGTTTTTACTTTATAAACGTCTTTACCGTTGGTGGCAGCTTAATACTGTTGAGTCCTACTGATATAGTGCTCAGGAAAATAAATCGGCAGAACCACACTTGATGCATGGGATATCACTTTTGATATGATGGCTTGGTCTGCAGCAGGAGAGATGAAAGGAGATGGATACTCAAAGATAAGATGTATTGTCATGAATAAGAGTGAGAAGGATGGGAAAAGTGCCGAATAGTGCTCAAAGCCCCTTTGTGGCTGATGTAAAAAAGCGTCTTACGGATTCAGAGCCGGCAGCCATGGATAATGGGCCTCTCATATTTAAATAATACATGCTGTGCTTTGCAAACCCTTATAAGATCCAGGCAATACAGTTTACCAAGTCCAATGTTACTACTTTTTTTTAATCTTGCCTGGAATTTAAGGGGTTTGTATAAAAGTATGGTGTCATGTTTCTTTCTTTTCTTTTTTTTGTTGCATTCTCTCTTATTAAATACTCCTTGAGGAAAAGTAAGCTCCTACGTGCATGGTTTATGTCTAAGCGTTTGCACAGTGATTGGTTTTAGGGCAATTCTTGTCTTTTGCTAGGCGGTATAAATGTGGGTAGGGCTTCCAGCTTAAATACAGGCATTGTAACAGAGGCTTTGCTAGTGATGAGCCATGTTCATGTGAGGGGGTTGTGTTCGCCAAGTCTCTGTGGTCGCTCCCCAAGAGTTAGAATGAGAGTAACCTTTGTTCTTCTGAGTCAGTGCTAACATGCTCACTGTGCTTGCTTTCCATATAAAATGGGCTAGTAGATGTGTGGATACAGATGAATGCATAAGTAGAGGAATAATATGCATAAAAATGTATTGATCAAGAAGATCAGGATATAATGGCAGCTTTACAAAGAACTTGTTGGCAGTTAAAGACAGTGTCTGCTTAATGCTTAATGCTGAGCTCAAGCTACCGCTAGACACGAGACATTTACCAACATTAGCAGTGAAAGTGTAAAAGGTTTACAGTTAGAAGGGACATATATTCATTAATAAATGCAAAATCACATAGCTGGGCGTCCAGGTGGCGTGGCGGTCTATTCCGTTGCCTACCAACACAGGGATCGCTGGTTCAATGCCTCGTGTTACCTCTGGCTTGGTTGGGCGCCCCTACAGACACAACTGGCCGTGTCTGCGGGTGGGAAGCCGGATGTGGGTATGATTCCTGGTCGCCGCACTAGCGCCTCCTCTGGTCGGTCAGGGTGCCTGTTCGGGGGTGGGTGGGCGGAATAACGTGATCCTCCCACGCATTACGTCCCCCTGGTGAAACTCCTCACTGTCAGGTGAAAAGAAGCAGCTGGCGACTCCACATGTATCGGAGGAGGCATGTGGTAGTCTGCAGCCCTCCCCGGATTGGCAGAGGGGGTGGAGCAGCGACCAGCATGGCTTGGAAGAGTGGGGTAATTGGCCAGACACAGCTGGGGAGAAAAAAAAGGGGGGGGATTACATAGCTAACACAGCTATGCACAGAATATTGTCTGATTAGAGTATAGCTATATGATCAGGCTCCAGCCCCCTCACTGTTGGCTGAGATTTGGGCTATCATTTCTGAAAGCCTTCAGTAGATGGATGGCAGCTGGCACAAAGGAATACTTGAAATGCTCCTTGGTACACCTTGAGGGGACTTGCTGGAGGCTACAGCAGTGAGGAGTAGATGCATTGTTCAAGATAGAATGCAGTTGAGGTTGTACCCTCCCCTTTTCCACAGCCTTTAGACCTAAAAGTAACTCGGCCCTGCGTGTCTGGTCTCAGCCCTGCGGCAGTTCTAGCATGGTTTTGGAGCCAGCTGACACTGACATCTCCAGCCTTCGTGTTGTCTCTCCAGCAGACACCATGTGCAAATAGTGCCAAAATGCAAATAATGACACTCTCGGAGAAGAACGATGCTGAGGCTCTTCCAAGACAGTTACAGGCAGTTGTAGGACCAAAGCCAAGCCACGTACAATATTTTGTGTCGGCTCATTGGTGCCCAGCTCCCAATTAACACTCTTCAAGTTTCTATTTCCTTTACTTTGGCAGTTACCAGCAATATAGGCCCATGTAAACCTTGGATATCCTATCCTCTCACAATGGGGCAGAAAAACATTAAAATGACTTGAGACCACATTGTCTAGACACAGTATCCTTATATGCGGTGCGTGCCCAGCACTAATGCTTCACCTGTGGTGTGGCAGCGGCTGCCAGTACCTCTCAGTTAGAAATAATTTCTATTCTGACTCACTGAAATATTCATCGGCACACCCTGGGGACACCTGGGAGGGTGTATAGTGTTTCAAGTAAAGATGTGGCAGTGCTGTTCATCAACCCCTCGGAAGCATAGGCTGATCAGAGACTAGATGTGAAAATCAAGACTTCATTGTATCTTTAGCCAATAGTGATGGGGTGGATAGGGATCTCCAAACTTGAGTTGCCCACCAGGTTATTAGAAAACTGCAAATAGTAAAAAAAGTGCCAGAACATAATTATTTGCTTCCATTATTCATACTAACATGCTCTTCGTCAGACATTAGAAGATCTCACAAGAATACCGAACACATGAGCACAAATACAATTCTATATTGCATGGTACACATTGACAATTGTCTATATTTCAAATATTTACTGATCAGCCAAAACATTGACACCACTGACAGGTAAGTGAATAACATTGATTATCTCATTACAATGGCACCTGTCAGCGGTGGGATCTATTAGGCAGCAAGTGAACAGTCAGTTCTTGAGGTTGATGTGTTGGAAGCAAGAAAAATGGGCAAGTGTAAGGGCCAAATTGTGATGGCTAGACGACTGGGTCAGAACATCTCCAAAATGACAGGTCTTTTGGGGTGTTCCCGGTATGCAGTGGTCCAAGGAAGGACAACCGGTGAACCTGCAACAGGGTCATGGGCGCCCAAGGCTCATTAATGTGTGTGGGGAGTGAAGTCTAGCCCATCTGGTCAGATCCCACAGAAGGGCTACTGTAGCTCAAATTGCTGAAAAGGTTAATGCTGGCTGTGATAGACAGGTGTCAGGACACACTGTGCATTGCAGCTTGCTGAGTACCGGGCTGCATAGCTGGAGAGCTGTCGAGTGCTCATGATGACCCCTGTTCACTGCTGGAAGTGCCTACAAATAGGCATGTGAGCATCAGATCTGGACCATGGAAGAGTGGAAGAAGGTGGCCTGGTCTGATAAATCATGTTTTCTTTTACATCATGAGGATGGCTGGGTGCGTGTGCATCATTTACTTGGGGAAGAGATGGCACCAGAATGCACTACGGGAAGAAGGCAAGCCGGTGGAGGCAGTGTGATGCTCTGGGCCATGTTCTACTGGGAAACCTTGGATACTGGCATTCATGTGGATGTTACCTTGACACGTACCACCTACCTAAACACTGTTGCAGACCAGTTACACCCCTTCATGGCAACGGTATTCCCTGATGGCAGTGGCGTCTTTCAGCAGGATAATGCAGCCCGCCACACTGCACATATTGTTCACAAATGGTTTGAGGAACATGACAAAGAGTTCAAGGTGTTGCCTTGGCCTCCAAATTCCCCAGATCTCAATTCCACTGAGCATCTGTGGGATGTGCTGAAAGACAAGTCTGATCCATGAAAGCCCTACCTCACAACTTACAGGACTTAAAGGATCTACTGCTAACATCTTGGTGGCAGATACCAGAGGACACCTTCAGAGGTCTTGTGGAGTCCATGCCTCGGCACAAGGGGAACCTGCACAATATTAGGCAGATGGTTTTAAATGTTTTTGCTAATCGGTGTGCGTATATATATATATATATATATATATATATATATATAGAGAGAGAGAGAGAGAGAGAGAGAGAGAGAGAGAGAGGAGAGAGAGAGAGAGAGAGAGAGAGAGAGAGAGAGAGAGAGAGCGAGAGAGAGAGAGAGAGAGCTAGCCACACCTGCATATCAAGGTTTTTCCCCTATGTCCTTTAAAAAAAGAAGAAGAAATAAATAGCTTGAAAATAATAAAACTGCATAATGGCAAACACATGAGTGAATATAACTCGTCAACAGATTAATCAAGGGAAATGTTTCTGTCATTCTGGCATACCGGGGTCTCACTCTTATCACAGACATCAGGCCAGCCTTGGCAGAGCCCTCAAGGCCTTGGTGCTCAGTCGACACTTGTGGGCGTCATCTCCTATGGGAATGCCAGGGACAAGGTGGCACACATGTCTATGTGTCCCCATATTCAAACAGGAAGCCAGTAACAGAGAGGCACGTTGGAAAGCACCCCCCCCCTTTTTCTACCCAATTGTACCTGGCCAATTACCCCACTGTTTCGAGCCATCCCGGTCGCTGCTCCACCCCCTCTACCGATCTGAGGAGGGCTGCAGACTACCACATGCCTCCTCCAATACACGTGGAGTCGCCAGCCGCTTCTTTTCACCTGACAGTGAGGGGTTTCACCAGGGGGACGTAGCACGTGGGAGGATCACGCTATTCCCCCTAGTTCCCCTTCCCCCCTGAGCAGGCGCCCCGACCAACCAGAGGAGGTGCTAGTGCAGCGACCAGGACACATACCCACATTTGGCTTCCCTCCCGCAGGACACGGCCAATTGTGTCTGTAGAGACGCCCGACCAAGCCGGAGGCAACACGGGACTCGAACAGAAGATCCCTGTGTTGGTAGAGAAAGCACTTTTAAACAAGATGCTCAGCTCTACCAAAACAGGAAAGTTACACAACCAAACTGATTGCAGTATTGATCCCTAATCAAAGTCAGCATCTTTCTGCTTGTATATCAAGATTAGACTTGTGCTGTAGAGTATCGGAGATGAGGGCAGGTGGTTTCATAGATGAAAGCACTGCTGAGCACCGGCTAAAACTCAATTTCCCCACCAAGGACTAAGTGAATTTGTGTTTTCCTGGCCATATTCCACGTGTGTTCAGTACATTTCTATAAACAGTCGCAAGCATCTCATAGCAGGAGATAATCTGGTACAATTCCCCCGAGGGAGCCTCGTGAGGGGCTGAGCACTTATTCATTCATGTTATTCATTTTCACATTGCGCTTAAAATTGCTAACCCCCCACCCGTAATCTCTTTGTTTTCATTTTTAAACGTCTCAAGCCTTGCTGAACTTTCGAGCTGCTGTTATTCCTTTGGTTCTCCCCCCCCCACCCCACCCTTAAGCACTAATAGAATTGCATGTCACCGTAACTTACAGATACTAAAGAGCAGCCCCTTCGTCTCTCCTGCCCAACTGTTCGTCTCTCCGTTCCTTTGTTCAACTGCCCTGCATGGCAAGTCCGGCTCTCACACAGATAGGAAGAGACAGGACAGGATTAATGGAGACATGTTTTTCAGAGCTGATACTGACAATGAAAAACTCTCTTTTTGTGCCTTATTCTGTGTGTGTATGCACATGTTTGTGTTGGTGTTTATGTGTGTGCATGCACGAGTGTGCATGTGCGTGTGTGTGTGTGTGTGTGTGTGTGTGTGTGTGTGCACGCAAGCTCAGATACAGACAGTCTGTGGTTTTCAAGCTAGTTCACCAGATACTGTAGTAAAACCCTGAAAAGGTGTGGTTAACCCTGATGCATTTGCTCTCCCCCTGACTCGTGCAGACTCACACAGCCAGTGCAAGATTTTCTACGGCTTTTTTCTAACCCTGTTACCATAGCGACCATCTGTTGCAGACCCCTGCTTGCGCGTGAAGATATCCAAATACGCCTTATTGGGCTCATTTCGGCCAGTGCTGTACTCCCCTTTCAAACAACCATCTCACAACTTTGGTATTAGCAGCAGTTCCTTTACCACACCATCCATCCATCCATCCATCCATTATCTGAACTGCTTATCCTGCTCTCAGGGTCGTGGGGATACTGGAGCCTATTCCAGCAGACATCAGGCGGCAGGCGGGGAGACACCCTGGACAGGCTGCCAGGCCATCACAGGGCCCCCTTTACCACACTTTTTTTTTGGACCCCCCCCCCCCCAATTGTATCTGGCCAATTACCCCACTCTCCCGAGCCGTCCCGGTCCGCTGCTCCACCCCCTCTTCCGACCCGGGGGAGGACTGCAGACTACCACATGTCTCCTCTGATACATGTGGAGTCGCCAGCCACTTCTTTTCACCTGACAGTGAGGAGTTTCACCAGGGGACGTAGCATGTGGGAGGATCACGCTATTCCCCCCAGTCCCCCCTCTCCTCCCGAACAGGCGCCCTGACCAACCAGAGGAGGCGCTAGTGCAGCAACCAGGACACATACCCACATCCGGCTTCCCACCCGCAGACACAGCCAATTGTGTCTGTAGGGACGCCGGACCGAGCTGAGGTAACACGAGGATTCGAACCGGCGATCCCAGTGTTGGTAAGCAATGGAATAAGACCGCTACGCCACCCGGAGGCCCTTTACCGCACACTCTTATTAACGTTCTCTTCTCTGTGTTTTTCCACTTCATTCTTGAAAATGACGTTTGTAGTACTTAAAGAGATGAGTTACATCTGAGAAGATGCTGTAAAAGGAAACTTTAAAGGGGGACTTTTATCTTGAACACCAACAGAAACCATCGCTCCGCGCACATCACACAACACATGGCCCCGCACCGATACAAAACGGGCTATAAAGATCTGGCCGTGGATTAATCGCCTCAGACGTGAGTGAGTGTGTTGGAATGAATAGGAGGGAGAGATTTGAGACATTTAGAGACAAAGTTCATCCGCTAAAATGCCCCCTCTTTCCACCGTCCATAAACATTTAGACGAACGGAGATTTTTCCATTACCTGACACCGCTCTGGCTGAGCCTATGTAAACACCCTCTGAGATAGAAGGGGGGGGGGGGTCGATGATATGATCCACCATTACTCTCTTTCACACTCTTTTAACGAGCAACTCATGTATCAAAAAAGCCACAAGTGGTACTCTGTCTTTTTGTCTCACACTGTCTGACACACACACACACACACACACACACAGATACCTGGCTTAGAAATGGCAACTGCACTATGAACAGGAGCCAATTTTTGTCTCGGCCTCCCAAAAAACAGGCAGCACACGGGCCGGTGACACGCATGTGTTGTCAAGGCGTGTTTTACAGCATAGTTTGAAGCACTGGATGCATGCAGTGTTGCAGCGTTTGGTGCATATGTGATTTTGGACCAGCCTCAATTCCAGGGAGAGCTATGCTAGTATGTCGGTGCCTCCCTCAGACATTGTTTTGCCATTTGGCAGCATGCCTGTAGTCTGACATGCAGTGTGTCCTATGTTTCCACAGGCTGATAGGCAGACAGTGCACACTCCCCCCCCCCCCCCACCCGCCCACAACCCACCACCCACCACCCGTCTACTCCTCCCTCTATGCCCTGGGCTTGGCACCAGCTGTTGAATGCATTAGGCCCCAAAATGGCTCATCAGCTGCTGCTGCGGTTAGAGAGGGACCCAGCGGCGGCTGGTCTGTTGGCTCGGTAAGGTCTCACAATTCACTCGCTCAACATTTGACTGATCATTAGTCACCCGCTAAATCAGATCTCAGTAATCCTTTCCATTATAACACTCGCACTCAGCAATAATCTTGAATTACAGCGTTGTTTTCAGGAATCAGGAATACTTTGTTCATGTAGGTAAGTACATGAAATGAAACGAAATGCCGTCCCCCCCCCTCCCAGCCCACAGCAGTGCAACACAAAAACAACAACACATATCCAACAACTACAAGAACACACACATCAAAACTCACACATGTATTCAAACTAACACATATATCCAAACTAAACAGACAAATAAATAAATAAAATCACCGTCCAAGGGAACGAACGCCAGCCAGGATGACTGCCGGAACTGCTGGTCTGCATGGGCTAGCGGTTAGCTTAGCCTGCCCTGCTTCCACGTCCTGTCAGACCACCCGCGGCGTTTTCTCCTTGGGTGCAGCTCCAGGCAGGGGCCGTGGTCCCCGGGCCCACCGGACGCCAGCTGTCCCAGCCAGACACCCTCGACACGCCTCCCCCGCACTCCACACGAGGACAACAAAAACACCGCCGTCAACGCCAGGCGAGGCCGCCGCCAGACCATTTTGGATTTGCTTGTCCTACAGAGCTATCAAATATGAAGCTGAAGTTGTGCGACATTCCTTTTGTCTACAACGGCCTGGCCAAACTCTTCAAACATGTTTCACATTAGTTTCGCCGTTTATTTCCTTCTCAGATTTTATCTTATCCTTTTTCACTTGCAGCAAAATATTGGGGGGGGGGTTTCTTCCTTTTTGCCTTTTTATGCCATCAGAAATCACGTTGCACGAGTTGCTTTTCTCACTCTCCATTCACGTCAGCTGCACTGGCAGCACATAAATGCTGAGCAGCTGATTGAACACTGGTGTTCACACTCCATGTTGCCCTGTGGCATCACCGAGCTGGCTTTGCCTATCTAACCCCACTCCCCACCCCCCAATTCCCTTATTAAAGGCTTAAAGAGGACTCTAACAACCCAATCACTGGTGTCATGTTTCCCGGGCATGTGCCGTCAAATCATTTGATGTCATTTGTTGCTTGCCGATCCAACTCCCGTAGGCTGAAAATACTAATATGAATGGACTCAGGCTCAGTTTGTTCAGTTGATGGATAGATTACCCTGCAGGGAATTGGACAACAATATTGCACCCCCAGCTTTGGACTGAGTGACCTGATTATGTACACACTATAAGGAGACCAGCCATTTCCCTTACGGAACGTGGTATTTCCAGGACTTGATCCTTGGCGAGTCTTTTGATTGACTCTAACCACCCAAACCCCCCACCCCCCCCCCGGTGCTAAAAGGGTATTTCCTGACAAGTCAGTTCATTTTACACTCGTGTTTTAAGGTTTATAAGGCCAAGGCTTAGTTTAAAACTTTATTGGCTATTGTATTATGTTTCACACCAGAGCCTGGTGACTTTTCCTTGTGTTCAGCCACTAGGCTGCACACAGGAAAAGCTGATGTAGTTTGATAGCAGTGAGAGTAGGAGCTGTCAAAGACTAAGCCTGAGGCAGGCTCACCTTTTGAACGGTTGCATTTTTAAACGATTGCATAAACTCCTGATGCACAACAAAAGCAGTCCCACAAGTCTTTTGTAGTGTGATTAACAAAGGTTTCACCCTGGCAGACAATGTATGCATGAACCGGGAAGTTGCGCTGTATTCAGAAGCCTCATTGTTGGTGCACAGTGCTAATTACTGTGGGGCACTGTTTATGTAGACAAGATTTATGTATTAAGACATGTACAAGGAAGAAAATGGTAAACTCTCACCTGCAAAGTTGGACAACATCTAATAATGATAATAATAATGGCTTACGTTCATATGGCGCTGTATCTTGATACCCAAAGCACTTCACATTGAAGGGGGAAACTCACCTCAACCACCGCTAACATGTAGTACCCACCTGGGTGATGCATGGCAGCCATTTTGCACCAGAATGCTCGGTGTACATTAGCTTGAGGTGGAGAGGAAGGAATCATTGAGCCAATTATATGGGGGGATGATTAGGTGGCCAGATGGAGAGAGCCAGGTTGGGAATTTTGCCAGGACACCGGGGAGCCCCCTTCCCTTTGTGATAAGTGCCATGGGATCTTTAATGACCACAGTGAGTCAGGACCTTGGTTTAACGTCTCATCTGAAGGACGGCATCTTCTACAGCAGAGTCCACCGTCACTGCGCTGGGGCATTGGGATTTATTAGGACCAGGGGGAAGACTGCCCCCTACTGGCCCACCAGCACCACTTCCAGCGGTAACTTGCACCATGCCACGACGGCTCTTCGCTGCGTCGAGCAAAGCGCGGGCGCAGCGCAGTGCACTGTGACGAATACCCGTGCAGCCAATAGAAACGAGGCAACCAGCCAGGCACTGAAGGCAAAATGGAGGAAAAGTTCATATTGTTCATTCCTTCATTCATCATCAGCTGCTTCTTCAGGGTCGGGTCATGGTGGCAGCAAGCTAAGTAGGGCACTCCAGACGTCCCTCTCTCCAGCAACACCCTCCAGCTCCTCCTGGGGGATCCCAAGATGTTTGCAGGCCAGATTGAACATGTAGTCCCTCCAGCGAGTTCTGCCCAGAAAACCTCCAAAGGAAGGTGCCCCGGAGGCATCCTAATCAGATGCCCGAACCACCTCAACTGGCTCCTTGTGTGTGTCGGAAGTCCCCAGAATTGTACAACGAACATTTATGATTGTATAGAGACCTCAGGAACAAAGCCCTCGCTTGGAAACACGTTTCCAACCAAGTCGGCATATCAGGTGTGCTTTAACAGTCACCTGGCTTGTGGACAGGCAATATGTGTAGCCTATATGATAAACACAGCATAGGTTTGTTATATGGTTTACTGAATGTTCTCCCTCAATAGCTCTACAGACCTATTAAAGTTTGTTAAATGAGAGTTGGTTTAGTTTTTTGGCACCAACAAAATGAGTACCTTCTCCTGCTAGACGTTTTGAAAAGTCCTGCTAGAAGTTTTGAAAATGCCCATTTTGCCCCCTCCTCCACGCTGAACCCAGCGGCGAGCGCAGCTCAAATCACGTCGTGTCTGAAAGCAGTTTTAGTTTTCCCAGGATGTCTCCTATCCAAGTGCTAGCCAAGCCCACACCTGCTTAGCTCCTGTCATTTAGCAGAACCAGGGAACATCAGCCATACCAGCTAATAAGGGAAGTGGGTGAAAGTTCTTGGGATTGTGTCAACTGCTTCAGGGTGGTTACAAGCTTCAGCATATTGCAGGTGTCTCTCACCCCCCCCCCCTCCCGTGCTAATTATACACACCCGGGTGTTCTTCTGCCATTGAGAAAGGCCTACGGCTGCAATTTGAAAGTGTGCTTTTTTTTCCGTATTTGTGTTGCTCTTCTGAAGTGTTTTCTCAGTTCACAGGGTAGGCCTGAGGCAGTCAAGATAAACACAATGGATTGACACGGGACCCGTGTTGAACGCCCCTTCAAATTATGCTCCTCTCCATTTCTTACTTTTCTGAAGCTCAAATAACAAAAAAACTGTTTGGTCTGCCCCCCAAAATATGAATTTTGGTCCCGGTGTTGACTCTGTGATCCCTGAACCCCATCTGTTGTTCACACGGAATTAGACGGTGAGGTGGGGAGATATGCTAGCACTGCCTTGGCCGAATTCACTGAACACGATCTGACTGTCAGTTCTTGCTGTGTATCAGGAAATTCTGCTAAACATATTCTAATGTTTTGAGCCTACAGTGTCTGAGTTTTTGCCATCATTTTTCCTGTTTAAAGATGTATATTTGTTCTGTTTGGATCCTGAAGGGTTGGCCTCCCTTTCTCGCCTCTCCTCTCGCTGTCTTGCTCAGAGCAAAGCTTGTCAGGGGACCATGAGAAAGTGCCCTGCAGGTCTTCCTGTCTGCACATTCTTACACACTTACACTAAGCCATGACTGTGTTAATGTGTGTGTGTGTGTGTGTGTGTGTGTGTGTGTGAGCGAGAGAGAGAGAGAGAGAGAGAGAGAGAGAGAGTGAGTGAGTGAGTGTGAGTGAGTGAGTGAGAGAGAGAGAGAGAAAGAGCAAGTGAGTGAGTGTGATTCCTTGTATGTGTCTATGTATAAGTACATGTTCGGTATATGTTCTGATTGTTTGTTCTGTTTGTAATGACTGCTCTGGCAATACAAGTGCCTATTTGTCATGCCAATAAAGCACTTTGAATTTGAATTTGAATATGTGAGTGAGTGAGTGAGTGAGTGAGTGAGTGAGTGAGTGAGAGAAAGAATGAAAGAGTGAGTGAGTGAAAGAAAGAGTGTGAGTGAATGAGTGAGAGAGTGAGTTGTGAGCGAGTGATTGCGTGAGAAAGAGAATGAGAGAGTGAATGAGACAGAGGAAGCGGGAGAGAGAGTGCAAGAGAGACTGAGTGAGTGAGAGAAAGAGAGAGTGTGAGTGAGTGAGAGAGAGAGTGAGTGAGAGTGAGAGAGAGTGAATGAGACAGAGAAAGCGGGAGAGAGAGCGAGTGAGAGAGAGAGAGAGAGGAAAAGAACGAGAGAAAGCCAGAGAGAGAGATTATGGACACATTTATACATACACACATTCAGGCATACATGTGTTCACACATGCATTCCATATCCCCTACCAACACAAACACACACACACACACACACACACACACACACACACACACACACACACACACACACACACACACACACACACACACGCGCACACTGGCTCATTGAGTCACATGGGCGGCAATCGCTGCATACATTTCAAGTGTGGGTTGGCTCTTGCTGCTGTCAGAAATATGGATTTTGAATGACTCCCTAACGAACTAACACTCCATATCTCCACCATCTAGATCAACAGGAAATCAGCTTTTGGGGTTGCAGAAATGTGGAACCAAGCCATGCTAATCTGTAATTAAGTTTATTGCAGGACCGTATTAGGCTTTCCACAAGCTGCTTATTTTGGTTTCTTTAAGCTTTCTCTTTGCTTTTTCAAGCCCCTTTTTATCTTTCCATTCACTTCCTTGTTGACTTTCTCGCGTTATTCTTCTTCACTGGCTTATCATGTATCTGCCCAAATTACAACAAGCATTTGTGTTATTTTCACTTGAATAAACAGCTTGGAAACCGCTGATCTGCTGCACATAGAAACAAATGACATGCTCCGGGCCGGGCCAGGCCGGGCCGGGCGGACGAGACGAGACGAGGTGTTCATCTTCTCTGTAACACATTTCTGCAATTTGCAAACACACTGGCCCTAACTTTACATGTTTATAATGAATCGCTGCTGTGTAATTATGAAATGTCCCAAAACCGATAACCTCTCCATAATTATTTGTTTTTCAATTGAAAATAAGTTACGTAATTTGAAGGAGCCACATGACATTGCAGATTTGAGTTCTATTTTTGACGCTTAGATGGCTGTACATGATAGAAATGGAAAACAATCTGGAAAAGTAAAAGACGGTCTCGGACTGAATGTTGTAAAATGAACTGACTGGCTCCTAGAAACACGAATGCATTTGTAGCATGTCCCCGCTCCTTTTGAAATGAGAGACAAATACAATTTCTTTGTGTATTGTCTCTCAATAAAACTCTCTCTCTGTTTCTCTCTCTCTTTGTTTGTCTTTTTCTGTCTCGCACTCACTTTCTGTTTCTCTATCTCTCTCTGTTCCTGTCTGTCTGTCTCTCTCCCTGTTTCCGTCTGTCTCTCTGTTCCCGTCTTTGTCTCTCTCGCTCTGTTTCTGTCTTTGTCTGTTTCTGTCTGTTTCTGTCTGTCTGTCTGTCTGTCTGTCTGTCTGTCTCTCTCTCTCTTGCTCAGTTTCTGTCTTTGTCTGTCTGTTTCTGTGTGTCTCTCTCTGTTTCTGTCTGTCTGTCTGTCTCTTGCTCTGTTTCTGTCTTTGTCTGTCTGTTTCTGTGTGTGTGTCTCTCTCTCTCTCTCTCTCTCTCTCTCTCTCTCTCTCTCTCTCTCTCTCTCTCTCTCTCTCTCTCTCTGTTTCTATCTGTCTGCCTGTCTCTCTGTGTTTCTGTCTCTCTCTCTCTCTGTCTCTCTCTCTCTGTCTCTCTCTCCCTCTCTCTCTCTCTCTCTCTCTCTCTCTCTCTCCTCTCTCTCTCTCTCTCTCTCTCTCTCTCTCTCTCTCTCTCTCTCTCTCTCTCTCTGTCTCTCTCTCTCTCTCTCTGTGTTTCCGTCTCTCTCTGAATTCAATTCAATTCAGTGATGCTTTATTGGCATGAGTGCATTAATTACAATGTTGCCAAAGCAGGTGACAGCAAAACAGAGTACCAAAAAAAAGAAAAGAAAAAGGACTAGATAGATCTGCAGAAACACAGAGCAGCAATTGAAAAGCAACTGACAGTAATTGAGAGTGTTTTGGTCACTCACTGACCCTTAGGCTATGGCATTCTGATACATATTGTGCCGCAAGGAGTGGTCTTTGGCCCTCTCCTCATCCAGGAGTGGAAAATTTGGAATTTGATTTTCAAATTTCTCCTGGTATTTTTCCCTTATGTTCTGGAATTTCTCACAGTTTAGCAGGAAGTGCATCTCGTGTCCCGACCTCACCTGCCGTACAGTGACCACATATTCTTTGCTCTTTGGTAGCCAAGATTTTTTGTGTCTGCCCTTTTCAATGGCTAGACTGTGGTCACTGAGCCTGTACTTGGTAAGGATGTGTCTCTGCTTACCGTCTCTGACAGTGGAGAGACAGTCAGCCAGTTTGCATTCTCTTTTTAGGGCCCGATAACAATCTAATTTGTGTTGTAATTTGGTTTCTATACCCCAATGTTCCAGATACGAGTTTTTTCATTGTGTGATGATGTGGTTTACTCTGATCTGTGGTTGGTTGGTAGTGCTAGTCGGAAACTCATCTGTGTTAGTGGTTACAAGGTCAGTTAGTTTCAGAACCAGCTGACTGAGGGGACTCTTTCTTAGCTCTTGGATTTGAAATGCTTTAAATTGCAATGTGTCGTTGGGACTTGATTTAAGGTGCATCCAGAATTGCAGTGATCTTTTTTGGATATTTATTATCAATGGGAAACGGCCTAATTCTGCCCTCCATGCATTTGTTGGTGTTTTCCTTTGTACGTTTAGCAATTTTCAACAGAATTCTGCATGCAGGGCTTCTACTGGATGTTTGTCCCATCTAGTGTAGTCTTGCTGACTGAGTGGACCCCATACTTCACTTCCATATACTGCAATGGGCAGGATGACACTGTCAAAGATTTTGGACCAGATTTTAATTGGGATATCTATTTTATAAAATTTTCTTTTTCTTGCATAGAAAGCTCTTTGGGCTTTCTCTCTAAGTGTATTCACTGCCAGACCAACGCTTCCCGAGGCACGGATTTTCAGTCCAGGTAATCATAATTTAACGTGTGCTCCAGGGCGGTGTTACGTACAGTAAATAGGTGTCTACTTTCCTGACACCAGGGCTTCTTCTGGAAGATCATAATTTTTGTCTTTTTTAAGTTTACTGCCAGGGTCCAGTTCTGACAGTATTTCTCCAGCAGATCCAGATGCTGCTGTAGACCCTGTTCTGTGGGTGACAGCAGCATCAGGTCATCTGCATAGAGCAAGAATTTAGCTTCTGTGCTGTTTAGGGTGAGGCCAGGAGCTGCAGACTGTTCCAGTAACATCGCTAACTCATTGATGTAGATATTGAAAAGGGTTGGACTCAAACTGCAGCCTTGTCTCTCTCCGTTTCTGTCTTTGTCTGTCTCTCTCTCTATTTCTGTCTTTGTCTCTCTCTCTCTCTCTCTGTTTCTGCCTTTGTCCCTCTCACTCACTCTGTCTGTCTGTCTGTCTCTCTCGCTCTGTTCCTGTCTTTGTCTCTCTCTGTTGTTATAAAGGGGTGCTGTGTTCAACTATAGAGGATGAGCTGATTTTTGCTGCAGAGCTCAGATGAAAGGGGTCTTATCTGTTTGTTTTTTAATGTTTTGAGTTGTTGTTGAATGATTATTTTGGGGGGGATTGCTAAAAAATGCATGGTCAGTGTTTGTTTGTAATTTGACAAATATTGTTTAAAAAGATATCAAGTCTGCTTTTTGATAATTTTTTGTAAAATAAATACTTGTTTTAAAAATTAAATTCTCTCTCTCTCTCTCTGTTTCTGTCTTTGTCCCTCTCACTCTGTCTCTCTGTTTCTGTCTGTCTCTCTGTTTCTGTCTTTGTCTGTGTGTCTGTCTTTCTGTCTCTCTCTCTCGCGCTGTTTCTGTCTGTCTTTGTCTCTGTCTGTCTGTCTGTCTGTCTGTCTGTCTGTCTGTCTGTCTGTCTGTCTGTCTGTCTGTCTCTCTTGCTCTCTGTTTCTGTCTTTGTCTGTCTATCTGTCTGTCTGTCTGTCTCTCTCTTGCTCTGTTTCTTTCTTTGTCTGTCTGTCTGTCTCTCTCGCTCTCTGTTTCTGTCTTTGTCTGTCTGTCTGTCTGTCTGTCTGTCTGTCTGTCTGTCTGTCTGTCTGTCTCTAGGAGGTGGTCTTTGAGATCAGATGATTAGAGAAAAGCTGGCCTCCTAGGAACAGGATAGATTCCCTGGTGTATACCAGCACCTAACCCTAATTGCTGTCCCTGTCTTCAACTTGTATTTTTAAGGCTTCAGTGTTCAAGCAGATGGTGTGATACGAGGAGTCCCCGCAGTAAAGCAACACAGAAAACCACATTTGATATATGAAAACAACTCAAAGGCTAATCATTGGTGCAAGGGCTTGCAAAAAAAAGAAAGAAAAGAATTTGAAACTGATTTATTAATTTGTTTTCTCAATTACTATTATCATCATCATCATCTTTTTTTTTGGCATGTGTGATGAGTGCTCCGACTCATCATTAGTCTTCTGTAAGTGTTCATTTGTCCACTTTCTGTAAATAGATGTAAATCACTTTGTTGTCCTGCAGGCTTGATACATCCAACCACTGCTTTGACGAAAAAGTGCCAGAGGAGCGAAATGAAGCCAAAGCATTTCAAACTACAAGAAGCCGATGAAGGTTTAAAGCTCGTCTTGTCAAACAACAATTCCTCTCCCATAGCTCCTCTCTGCAGCACACACACACACTATTTAAGAATACGGCAAGAAATCTGGAGCTCTGACTCGGATGAGGGTTCGAGTGTTTGTCTTGAAATCAACTTTATATGCAATGTTTAACAACAGGTGGAACGGTTTATGAGAGACAATAATAATAAGTAAAGCCAGACTGATGGTAATGCTGTTTGATATCTTTGAAGGCTGAAACAAGCCATAGCTGGATATTTACATGACGCCCAACTCCTCAAAGAGCAATGTGCACGCTACCCCAGAAACAGGGCCAATTTTTTTCCTGTGAGTTGAAGTTGTGAGCCCAAAGCCAAACTTGTTAAAACTGTGAATCTCTGGTCACAGTTGTTTTCTCCCTGGCAAACTGCCAGTCATGTTTCTCCTCACCATCGCTCCTCGCTTTCTGAAACGTCTGTCAGGCAGTTATTAAGAAATTATTTTGAATCATTTTGCAATGTCTGCGCTCTTCATAGCTCAGTGAATGAAAGCCATGCCGGCATTCATAAGTCTGTGTTTCTTATTTGCAAAATTGCTTGAATTTTTCTGCTTCTTTAATCTGGACAGCAATTTCTTGGTATGTCCATCCATTATCCAAACCGCTTATCCTTACCCAGGGTCGCGGGGGTGCTGGAGCACCCGGAGGAAACCCACGCAGACACGGGGAGAACATGCAAACTCCACACAGAGGAAGACACAGGACGACCCCCAACGTTGGACTACCTCAGAGCTTGAACCCAGGACCTTCTTGCTGTGAGACAACCATGCTAACCACTACGCCACTGTGCTGCTTCACCATTTCTATTGTTTTTTTGTTTTGTTTTTTTACAATAGGTATATTGGTCAAAATACTGAAGCAGTGACTCGTTTTTATTGCGTTAAGTGCATTTTCATCAAATAAGCTATAGTTTACCTATTCCAAATGTCTGCAAACACAGAGGAGCTTAAAACTTAAGGTTTCCCACCTGTTCAACCAATCAACCTGTTCAATCTCTTGGTATGTGAGATATCATAAAGCTCTACAGGTAGCAGGGAAAGGAAATTTGGGGGGAGAAAAGAAGGAAGTGAAATTGAACAAATAACCAACAAAAGACGGCGGCACGATGGCCCAGTGGTTAGCACCGCTGACTCACAGCAAAAAGGTCTTGGGTCCGAACCCCAGGTCGTCCCAGGTCCTTTCTGTGTGGAGTTTGCATGTTCTCCCTGTGTCTGCGTGGGCTTTCTCCAGGTGCTCCAGTTTCCTCCTACCATCAAAAAGACATGCATGTTAGGGTTAATACTCCTGTCTGTGCCCCTGAGCAAGGCAATGGAAAGAAGAACTGGAGTTGCCGCTGCACGGCGGCTATACAGCTAGGATGGATTAAACGCAGAGAGCGAATTTCATTGTATGTACAGGTACAAATGACAAATAAATTGTCTTCTATTCTATATTCTATAAGAGGGAAAAAACAGCAGGGCAGTGAGGAGGGATTATGCATGCCGCATCTGAACTGTCATCACTTACATCCAACCCACCAGGTTGTGCAAAGGTAGAGAGAACATATGAGAGAGACAGATACAGGCAGAAAGAGGAGGAGGAAAAGGAACAGAGGGAAAGAGAAAGTTGAGAGAGAGAGAGCGAGAGAGAGACTTAAAAATCATGCACCAAGAAAACTACAAGGTTAGGGTCTCCACTGGAAGCAACCCCTTTCTTTAGTGTTTAAACATCTAACTCCTCTTTTCGGGCAACTCACAGCTAGCTTGCAGGTCGCACCGCTTCCTGTAGCTGGAGGAACGAAAGCCTGAGACAGGCCCGAGCAGCTGGGAGCTCTGCGTTGCACACAGCACGGCACTGGAGGCAGCATCATACGGTCGGCTACCCATCGGTTAGCGGATAAAACCTTGCGTCTACCTGCAGAGCAGCAATATTGTGAGGCCGATTCGCCCATTTCAGAGCCAGGGAGCGACTCCGTCATCGCTGCGGTTGTCAGATACACACACGAGTGCGCCGTGATCGAAAAAACCAAGTTGAAAGACAACAACTCTTGTTATGTGGTGCATCCCCGTTGATGCAACTTATTTTGGGGGACCCAGGCCCCTTTATAGCCCTCAGGCATATAACTTCAATTTTACCTTATTGTGTTCAGCTGTGCTTTTTTAGCCAGGGAAGAAGCGAGAGAAATGAAAGTAAGGAGAAAGAAATGGAGATTGAAGGGAGAGTTTGAGTTTGTTTGGTTAAGGTACCAATGGCAAATCCCCTGCTGCGATGCTATGTTAATTTAGTGAACTTTCTGGTTAGCCGCTTACAAAGTTGTATATCAAGCAGTTACCGTTCAACAGCAACCATAAAGTTGCAGATTTTTTAATACCCGAGTGCTCATTGCGATTCATACCCCGCAGCTCTTTTCCGACTCAAGCCTTATTTGCATGGGACTACCTGGGGACCTCTGTAATTGGGGAGGTCGTCTGGGATCTTAATCCAGCGCAAATCGGCCATGTCTTCAATTTGTACAGTGCAAATTACGTACCACATTTCTGCAAACACAGAGGTTATCTGATAATATCAGGCCTGTGCAAATTGGCATCTCAGTAATTTGTGGTCATATTTACGTTTAGTAAGTTTTTTTTTTGTTTTCTCTGTGCCTTTTTCCTGCTCGTTACTCGGTCAGTGGAAATTATAAATGAAAGTTTTGGCGGCATTTTGGGTGCAAATTTAGGAGGCCCATCTCGCCACACAGCACAGAGACCTGTTTGCAGGAAGAGCAAACTCAAATCCACCAGAAGAGTGAAATCTCGGGCATCCAGGTAGTGTAGCGGTCTATTCCGTTGCCTACCAACATGGGGACTGCCAGTACGGGGATCACAAGTTTGAATCCCTGCGTTACCTCCGGCTTGGCCGGGTGTCCCAACAGACACAATTAGCCGTGTCGGCAGGTGGGAAGCTGGATGTGGGTATGTGTCCGGGTCGCTGCACTAGTACCCTCCTTTGGCTGCTCGGGGTGCCTGTTTTGTGTGTGTGTGTGTGTGTGTGTGTGTGTGTGTGTGGGGGGGGGGGGCTGGGGCTAATGGTGTGATCCTCCCACACGCTACTTCCCCCTGGCAAAATGCCTCACTGTCAGGTGAAAAGAAGCGGCTGGCGACTTCACGTGTCGGAGGAGGCATGTGGTAGTCTGCAGCCCTCCTCGGATCAGCAGAGGGGGGTGGAGCAGTGACTGCGATGGCTTGGAAGGGTGGGGTAATTGGCCAAGTACAACTAGAGAAAAAAAGGGAGGGGGGGGGTGAGATCTTGAAATATGATGAGCTAGATGACATGCGTGGCAGCACGCAGTAAGCACCATAGAACTACATAAGATGTTCAAGACGTGGTTGCAGAGGAAAATGGTGTACAGGAAGTGGAGGCTACGCAGAGCCTTGACATTGTCAATCATATCCGGGGAATAGTGTCAGTAAATTCGAATAAAATACAGACTTCGCTCATCCCATGCAAATGCACCACATGAAACTCAGACTGGGGGGGGGGGGGGGTAATTTCCAAATTATATGAAGTCCCCAGGTAATACTAGTCCTGTATGAATAGGGCTAAAGGACAGCTAAGCTATAGCATTAGAGGGAACATATTACAGAAAAGAGTGTATGAAAAAGCACCAAATAGCGGTTTCCTCCACTTTCCACTCTTTTGCTATGATCACCTCTGAGCCCTGTCTGCAAAAAACAGAAAAACACCGAGGGGTTGTTTGTCTCGGCATCAGAGAAAAATACAAGCAAACACATGAAAATTACATTTCATAGAGTCCAAATTACACCTCAGGTAATATGCCTCTGATCTGGGTCCGGCTAACGCAGCCGTTGAGAAAGGATGTGTACTATAACTTCCCAGGTAATATTTTATTCAGCACCTCCACACGGATCTCAGAAAGTCCAAATTGGTAGCATAGAGGACAGCTCAACGCTCACCTCTTTCTGCCCACTTTGAATAGGCCTACGTGTTAACATATTATTAATTCATCGACCTGCCAGGGGGCTTCTTCACTCAAACACGATTTTATAGATTGAGCTATTTTCACCAGCCAGACCCCCGACTGAATATTGGGCGTTTAGAACTGGTTGCATCATCTTAGTCCTTCGGTTCTTCACCCCCCCCCCCTTTTTCTCCCCAATTGTACTAGGCCAATTACCCCCACTCTTCCGAGCCGTCCCGGTCATTGCTCCACCCCCTCTGCTGACCCGGGGAGGGCTGCAGACCACCACATGCCTCCTCCGATACACGTGGAGTCACCAGCCACTTCTTTTCACCTGACAGTGAGGAGTTTCACCAGGGGGACGTAGCGCGTGGGAGGATCATGCTGTTCCCCCAGTTCCCTAGAGCAGGCGCCCCGACCAACCAGAGGAGGTGCTAGTGCAGAGACCAAGACACATACCCACATCTGGCTTACCACCCACAGACATGGCCAATTGTGTCTGTAGGGAAGCCAGACCAAGCCGGAGGGATTTGAACTGGCGATCCCCCATGTTGGTAGGCAATGGAATAGACCGCTACGCTACCCCGGACGCCCCTGCTCTTCATTTTTGAGCATAATAATCTTCATCCTCCTGTCTGACAAGTACACTTACAACCTCCCTGTCTGACAACAACACTTATAACAAGTACACTTACAACCTCCTGTCTGACAACAACACTTACAACAAGTACACTTACAACTAACTAACAAGTACACTTACAACTGGCCATGTCTGTGGGTGTGAAATACCAGTCGATCTTTGCCATGTTATAGTGTCCCTATGAAAATGAAAATGGTTCAGGTACACAAAGTTTATAAAGGCAACCAGGAGCGATGGTGGTAACAGCCAAGGCAGAGGCAAAAAAAAGAAGGGGGGGGGGTCTCTCAGTTCTTTGTGTAAACTGAAGTGTCCCCGACAATGCGGCCGGATCAAGTCCTGTTACGTACATTTCTAAGCTCAACCTGTCTGTCTGATGGCTGCCTCAGTCAGGCCTCAAAGGCCTCCGTGCTGCAGCATCACCTCAAGTGGACAGATGGGGAGAACCTCAGACAGGAGGCTGTGAGATGAGAGTGAGATGTGTAAAGAAAAGGAAGAAAAAAGAAAGATATAGCGAGTGTGAGCATGCACACACTGTTCAGAGGGAACACAGACTCGGAAGGAGCACCTCTTTTTTTTTCTCTCTCGCTATCGCTTCCTTCCTCCCTACTCTCCAGACACACACACAACACACGCACACAAATTCCCATCTCCTTCGCCCACACATGCAGGCCATGCACAGAGACACAGTAAACAAAAGAGGATCCTTTGAAGGCAACACTGTAACAGGTGAGAGATGCTGCGTGTGTGCCGATGCGGAGGCCTTGTTTTGGTGTCTGCGACGCCCGGCCTTTTATCTCACAGGATGTGATCCCTTCATCCCACTCGGCCCCTATGATAGCAACTCTCCACCTGTGCTTTGATGTTCCAGCCTCTCTCTCTCTCTCTCTCTCCTCTCTCTCTCTCTCTCTCTCTCTCTCTCTCTCTCTCTCTCTCTCTCTCTCTCTCTCTCTCTCTCTCTCTCTCTCTCTCTCTCTCTCTCTCTCTCTCTCTCTCTCTCTCTCTCTCTCTCTCTCTCTCTCTCTCTCTCCCCTTCTTTATTAGAAGAGGGGCTCTCACCACTCTCGGCGGCGCAGAGCACAAAAAAGCCACGTTGCTTTTCCTGTCGTGACTCAGGAAAACATTAAAGCGCGGGAGGTTTTTTTTTTGCAACGAGAAATGCCTTATTTATGTTTTTTGACATATTTATACATGTAAGGAAGGAGGGACCTGTTGACAGAAGGAGAGAAAATGTCAAGGATGGTACCACGCCGAGCTTAGTCATCAAGCCACAAGCAGACTCTGTACTTGGTAGTTGATTTTTTTCCTCGCGTGGAACGGAGTGATGTGCAGTTGTGAAGAAGAAGTATGATTGAGTTTCACACATGGCCCCCGGACGTGTTTGAACTTGAAATAGTTCTGCAATCGCGCCGAGATCATGTTTTCAACTTCCACCTCGATTTTTAGCACAATCAGGATCTTGTGACTAGTTTGCTGGCACAGGCGACTGTGGTATGTTGTCACACCACTTCCTCCTTTTAGGGGGCATTAGGAGTTAGTAAAGCATCAGATATCCATTTCTGTTAAATAGTCCAGGCTGTCATGGGTTTTCAGTCATCAGCAAGGATTTTCTGCCACATCGAGTGAATCCAAGAGGATCAAACTGACTAAATACTTTAACTCAACTTCTTTACTCGAATATAAGTACAGCTTTGAGGAATTTCATACTTCAGCTGAGCCTCCTTAGTTTATGCCTCCCTTTACTCACTACATGCTCTGACTCAAAAGCAGTTACTGGATAAAAAATGTTACATTATCATGTGATAAATTCATTAAAAACCCAATCTTTTGGGGGGTATCTGAGTAGCGTAGCGGTCTATTCCGTTGCCTACCAACACGGGGACCGCTGGTTCGAATCCCCATGTTACCTCTGGCTTGGTCGGGTGTCCTACAGACACAACTGGCCGTGTCATGTCTGTGAATGTTCTCATTCATCCAGGTCATGGTTATCCAAAGGAGTTGAATCAAGTGCAACTGGACTTGGTATATATCCGTGAAGACATTTCGCCTCTCATCCAAGAGGCTTCCTCAGTTCGTGCCTTTCTGACTAGACCAAGCTAGTCTGACTGGCTGCTGATGAGACTCAGAATTTATCCTCTAGGAGTCGTTGTCAGAGCTATTGATATGCGTGGCTCTTTGTGATCTGATGTTTACCAACGCCCGTCACTAATTGGCCGTGTCTGTGGGTGGAAAGCCGGATGTGGGTATGTGTCCTGGTCTCTGCACTAGCGCCTCCTCTGGTCAGTCAGGGGGCTTGTGTGTGTCGGGGCGGGGAGGAAACTGGGAGGAATAGCATGATCCTCCCATGCACTACGTCCCCCTGGCGAAACTCCTCACTGTCAGGTGAAAAGAAGCAGCTGGCCACTCCACATGTATCGGAGGAGGCATGTGGTAGTCTGCAGCCCTCCCCGGATCAGCAGAGGGGGTGGAGCAGCGACTGGGACCAATGACCGGGTCGGCTCGAGAGAGAGGGGTAATTGGCCAAGTACAATTGGGGAGAAAAAGGGAGAAACCCCCCCCCCCAAAAAAGCCAATCTTTTGTGTTCTCAGATGTTTCTGACAAACTCTAGGAGAGCTTGAGGTCACTGACTGACTGCCCCTTTGTGATCTTATCGTCTTTAGCTCCATCTGATTATGATCACCCAGGATGCAATCTTCACGGGTTAGGTAAGAGAGGCAACAGCCTGTGGGTGTCGTTAATTCCAAGGCAGAATGCGTCCGCTGAATTACAAGCACATTATCAACGTTTGCTTTTTGTTGATAGTGAAGCACAATCATCCATTCATTTTCCGAACCCGTTGATTCAAACCCCTGTCCAATTCAGGGCCACGGGGTGCTTTGGCTCATTCCCATAGGCACTGGGCAGAGAGGAGGAAGACTCATCGGACATGTCGTCAATTCATCACCGGTCCCCACGGCCTCACTCCTACTCCTGTTTATATAAAAAGGCAATTTAGTGCCTCCTGTCATGCTTCTCTTTGGACTGCAACCACACAAACAATGGGATCACATATAAACCCCACACAGCCGCATGAGGATTTAACCAGAACAAATTGTGAGACATCAGGGTTAACCACTATGCAATGCTACTAAGCCACCACCCCGCCCCTACTGAAGTACATGTCATAGTAAATTCAGCATTATTTCTTCTCAAGTGGAATTTTGTATTAAGGACTCATGTCAGAAAAGAAAAAAAGATAATGTCTGACCATTTTTATTACGTTTACAAACTGGGCAGCCAAAGCCCCCATAAACTTATGTAGGGACTATTTCGGTGGCAGCAAACCAAAATGAGGACTTCCTCGGTATAATCTCAAACAAACACAGAGTTGACCTAATCCCCCTTACAACTAATTAAGAGTGCTACACATAAGCCATCAGTTGTATTCAAATACCTTAACTTCTACAACGCTATCAGCCGCGATGTGCTGCATTAGCTCCTCAGTGGACATTAGCGGTTTAGTGAACTTAATCTGCCTCACAGATGCAGCCCAGTAAAGTGTGTGAGTGACCTGCTGCGGCACAGTAGGAGGCCCAAGCCAAACAAAGTGTTTCCTAGCAAGCTTTGAAAACCATTCAAAGAGGGGAAATTTTTAGCATATAAGATAAGGTTTTTATGTTTTCTCACATTCTTTTCTTTTCGACCTTTATCAATCAGGCACATCCTGTTTTTTTTTTCCAAGTCTATTCTTAGGGGTAAGCCAGGGATAATAATACATAACAAAGATAACAAACATGGGGAAATAATGTCGCTATGCAGCAGATAGATATCAGGGTATGACACATGAACATGTAAATGTCATTCTAACTTTTGTTTGCCTTCTCCGAATATTTGTTTGTGTTGTTACTTTTCTTATTTTTTCTTTGGATTTCCCCCCCCCCCCTTTTTGTACTTGGCCAATTGCCCCACTATTCTGAGCCATCCCGGTAGCTGCTCCACCCCCTCTGCCGATTGGGGAGGGCTGCAGACTACCACATGCCTCCTTGGATACATATGGAGTCGTCAGCCACTTCTTTTCACCTGACAGTGAGGAGTTTCACCAGGGGGACATAGTGCGTGGGAGGATCACGCTATTCCCCTCAGATCCCCTTCCCCCCGGAACAGGCGCCCCGACCGACCAGAGGAGGCACTAGTGCAGCGACCAGAACACACACCTACATCCGACTTCCCACTCACAGACTTTTATTGAGCATGCATCAACATATTTTTTTTTCCAATATACCACCTAAATGCAGTCCAATTTATGTTTCGGCTGCAGTAAATATCTGATTTTTTTTACAACCCTATTTACAAGGCTATTTTGCAAACTGGAAGAAATACAACTGTGGTGCTGATTTCTATCACGCTGCATGGCGTGGCTCAAGGGAATTGTAGTTTTTAAAATATTAGTGTATTTCCTATAATTGGAAGCTGTAAATACTGAATTGAGAGCACACTGAGGGGTTTAAGGGGATGGGGAAAACATTTGTATGATCATATTTTAAAAATATGATTTTTAAATGGGTGAAAATTGATTTTGACCACATTTGACAGTGCTGAAATCAAGAGCTCTCTAGAACAGTTGGTCCCATGTCTGTGGCCCCATCTGTTGCTGAATGACAAGCCTTCCAACATGTGAGGTTCAGGGATTAATGTTTCAAAAAAGGAGCCATTTACAGCGGTCTTTAGACTGACCTAATGTACTGTACAGTTTGACGCCTTTCATCAATGTATTTGGTTTAGTCCTATGAAAAAGTTTTCATTTTAACATGTCATGGACACGGCCTTAGTCCAGCCTTACTTTCAGAGAACCCTTTGGAGGCCCAACACATGAAATGAAAGGGCTTTAATTTTTTCTTGTCTGTTTTTGTGGAAATAGTGACAAACATGATTTAACGTAATAATTTTTGACTAATTTATAACCAAACTAAAAATGAATTGCAAGATCTTTCTTCTCAGCTCTAACCCTAACCCAAGCAATTCAGGCCCCGTACTTGCAGTATTGCCCTGGGTGGTCAGCGGGATTGCAATACGTAAAGGTGACTTATTTTAAAAACAAACAAACCCCATGTTACCTCCGGCTTGGTCAGGCGTCCCTTCATAGTGTCTGCGGGTGGGAAGCCAGATGTGGGTATGTGTACTGGTCGTTGCACTAGTGCCTCCTCTGGTCAGTCAGGGTGCCTGTTCAGGGTGAGGGGGACTGGGGGGAATAGCGTGATCCTCCCATGTAGTATGTTCTCCTGGTGAAACTCCTCACTGTCAGGTGAAAAGAAGCGGCTAGCGACTCCACATGTATCATAGGAGGCATGTGATAGTCTACAGCCCTCCCCGGATCAGCAGAGGGGGTGGGGCAGTGACTGGGACGGCTCGGAAGAGTGAGGTAATTGGCCAAGTTCAATTGGGGAGAAAAGGGGGGAAAATCCAAAAAACAAACAAACAAACAAAATAACTTTCATGTATTGAGCCTCCAAAGGGCTCAGCCTTGGCACAGGCCTAGTTTCAGAGAACCCTTTGGAGGCCGAATACATGAAATTAAGGTTATTTTGCTTGTTTTTGTTGTGGAAATAGTGACTAAAATAAGTAATCTTGAGACCTAATTTTCCATTTTCATATAACTGTTTTCCCTTTGATTTTTAACAGTGCTGTTTGGAAGCATCCCCCCCCCAGCATGGTCCTCAACTGTCAAGATTACAACATGTTTTACTGTTTTACTATCTACACCCATTTATTCTCAGTTTTCATACATACATGCTTTAAGATGACGCTGCTATGAACTATTAAGTTGTCACTATCACAACTGTCTCCTGACCTCCTGGAAATCACCTTCACCTTCTTACTTGGTTTAAGTCCACCCATTCTCATCTGAACAATACTTTTTTTTTCCTGGTTAGTAATAATTGTAGTAGTAATAGTGTAGTAGTAATAATTATACATTTTATTCATATAGAACTTTTCAAGAACCGCAAATGCATCATAGAGGGAAACATAATAGCAAAATATATATATATATATATATAAACTGTTATGGAGGTGATTGGAGGCTTTGAGTTTTAGGAATGAGATTTTAGCAATTTTTCAGAAATGTGCAAGCTCATACACGCCACCACTATCAATTGCCCATACATAGTTAGCTCTTTACTCCATTTGATGGAGTAAACAGCCTCACATTTGGATGTAGGCCAATACATGAACATAAGTGTATGAGTTCATATTGGAGATCTTTTAAAATAATGTCAAAACAATAATTTCTGTTAGTTGATCAAGCCAGGTTGCTGTTTTACTACTACTAATTAAACAACATATGGTGGAGGCCATCAGTCTCAAATAATTTAAACTCCTGCAGGTCCTCTTAACATAAAATGTTAACCACAGACTTTTCTGAAAGGTGCAAATTACCCTTTACTTTCACAGCCCCTTCAAACAGGAAACAGCCTGAAATTAAGACGGTCCTTCATGACGAGGGGAAAAGTTTTGACAAAGTGTAGAGAGACTTAAATATAGGTGAAAGCACTGTTAACTTTATTGGGTGAAGTAATGCGAGTAGGCCTACCTAAGGCTATGAAAGCTTAAGCAGTGCTGACACAGTAAACACCTGTGCATCGACTTATTTGGATGTATTTTACATATTTTACATCAGCAGCCGGGCTTCAACTGCATCCACTTAATCATCATCTGTTATTTGCCAAACGTATTACTATATAGGAGCTTAACATGGTGCACATTTCTTGCTAGACATGTTTTCAAAATGCATTTTAATGCTGAAACTTTCTTAAAATATTGTGTTTTCCACTGAGAATAAAAGGAATGTCAGCCATTTTTGTTTTTACGCAAAGAAACTTGACAGTCATGTGTCGTGAACCACACATGGCCAATAGAAAAGAATAGGTCCAAAAAAAAAAAAGGTAGGCATCTCACGCCTAGGTGAGGCAAAACGTGACACTGACACGGTATCGTCTTGTGGACCGGTCGGTGTATTAAGTGCTTCGGCGTGATACTGGGTTATCCAAACAGCTGAGCTCCTGGGTCGGGAGATTCATCAAGGCGGACTAACCGACCATTTTTATTGTACAGGTTCCTCTGTAGCATTCCAGGTCAAATATGCTTGTGCGTCTTTGTGTGTGTGTGTGTGTGTGTGTGTGTGTGTGTGTGTGTGTGTGTGTGTGTGTGTGTGTGTGTGTGTGTGTGTGTGTGTGTGTGTGCGCGCATGTGCACCTGTAACGGGATAAAAAAATACCTCTGAGAAAAGTCTGCTTTCCTCCAGGAATCTGAACTAGTTTAGGAAAAGCCAAACAGTGATTTAATGGTCATACAAGCTCCCAAAGCCTGGCGCTCCACGGTATTCAGTGTTGTTGGCCGTTCAAATGCAACGCATGTCCACCTTAAAATTTAATCAAGTCTAGCATTTTTATTCTAATTCTTATTCATTATAAAACAAATGATTATATCTCTGACAGGGATGAAAAATTCTTTTTCATCCAAAAAAAGTCCTGCGGCGGTTCCCGGCTGCCCCCAGAATTCACTACATTTCTTCTTTCAAGATCACAAAACATTTTGTTGAAAATTCAGAAAGTAGTATATGTACATTGAATATGAATAAAATTATTACCATCTGATTATTATTAGTATTAACATTAATATTATTATTAATGTTAGTCTTATTAACATTATTATTATTAATGATGTTATTAACATTAATATTATTATTAATGATATTATTAACATTACTATTATTAATTATGTTATTAACATTATTATCATAATTATTATTAATGATATTAACGTTATTATTATTAACATTATTATTTTTATTAATGATATTATTAACATTATTATCATTAATATTATTATTATTATTATTGATATTAACATTATTATTATGGTTATTAATGATATTATTAACATGACTACTATTATTGTTATTAATAGTAAAATGAAGATACTAAGGCTGAGCATGAGACTACATTTTTGTTTCCAGCGTTGCTCTTTTAACTGAAAGGAGGATTTCACATGCCAAAGCAATACCAATAGTGCAGGCTATGTAAATGTGTCGTTAGCTCTAGTCTCTGATAACATACCCAGTGTACATAAATCACCAGTGCGGCTAAAAGCACCCATTAGTCGTCTGGGAGGTTGACAGACGTTGGCAATTGGTTGAAAGGGCGACTTAAGCAGGGTTTGATTGTCACGGGGATAATGTTGCATTTCTTTTGTAGCAGAAGGGCAGGTGACCTCGCGCCCCTCCAAACCCCATCTCCTAAATCAGTTGCTGTGATGTGGATCACATTCCTCGGTGTTTACATTATCCCCTATCCCAGGCCCTGCCACCAGCCTTTAACACCTGTCCCGTCATGTCCCGGCGAGGAAACAGTGATACATTTTTTGCCGCGGAACAGAAAGCCCCATTGTGTGGGTGATCCAAATGCACATACATTCACATCCGAGGAGGATTACGTGCACACACTTAGTGTACAGCTGAGAGTTGGTGCGCACACAACACACACACACACACACACACACACACACACACACACACACACACACACACACACACACACAAGCGGCTGTCAGGCTGTCAGGGAAGTGAGTTATGGAGCCTGTGGATGTGCCTGAACACGGAGGAGAAGATTCCACCGCTGTAAAGAGTGATAAATGAGGGAGAGGTAAAGACAGGGGGCTAAAGCCTTCTCGCTCCTACTGAGGCCTCTTGGCCGCTCGCTGTGGAGCTCGGTTCAGTCAGCCAGACATGTGTCATCACCTCAGTGCCAGTCTCACCCGCCTCACACACATCCATAACCTCCGCTCCCTCAGGAGAGCCTCCCACCATTACCTCTGCTCTTTCACCAAGTATGAAGACTCGGCAGGCTTTTTTTCTCATCTATCTATCTATCTATCTATCTATCTATCTATCTATCTATCTATCTATCTATCTATCTATCTATCTATCTATCTATCTATCTATCTATCTATCTATCTATCTATCTATCTAGCCATATAGCCATATAGCCATCTATCTATCTATCTATCTATCTATCTATCTATCTATCTATCTATCTATCTATCTATCTATCTATCTATCTATCTATCTATCGATATATCCATCTAGCTATCTATCTATCTCATTTTATCTGGTCATTTATTGTTCACCAAGTGTCAACCTCGATTACTTTTGACATCCTTTCAGCAACACTGAATAATTTTAAAAAACATTGCGGCATCAATGAACCTCCATTGTCCTCACGACTAGAAAGTGGACTTTTTAAGGATTACAAGTATTTCTCAGTCGTTATGCAAACATTGCCATGTGCACTTTTCTCACTTATATTTCACAGGTACACGTTTTACAGATAAATACAAGTGTCCTATACATGTGTTACAGTATTCTCTCTTCAGTTTCCCAACACCCCCCCCCCCCCCATTCAGATTCACACCGGCACTTCACAGCCACCCATTAAAGCACACACTCATCACACTCATCGCACTCATCACTGCCCACACACCCACACCATACACCACTCAGAGCAGTGCACGTAACCTGCATGATGGCTCATCCATTTCTAATCATCTCCTCTCAACACCGTGATACTGGACTAATGGGTGCAACTGGGTGCCCACGGCTGATGGAGGAGCCACAGGATATGTTGAACAAGAGGACGATCTGTACATACGCGTGAAGAGATTGAGTGGCAAAGGTGTGTGTGAGTGAGAGAGCGAGACAGAGACAGAGAGAGAGACAGACAGACAGACAGAGAGAGAGCAAGACAGAGAGAGAGGGAGCGAGACAGAGACAGAGAGAGAGCGAGACAGACAGACAGAGAGCAAGACAGACAGAGAGAGAGCGAGAGTGAGACAGACAGAGAGCGAGAGACAGAGAGAGACAGACAGGCAGACAGAGCGAGAGTGAGACAGACAGCGAGAGAGAGAGACAGAGAGAGACAGAGACAGAGAGAGCCAGACAGACGAGAGCCTGAGAGAGACAGAGAGAGAGAGAGAGAGAGAGAGAGAGAGAGAGAGAGAGAGAGAGAGAGAGAGAGAGAGAGAGAGAGAGAGAGAGAGAGAGAGAGATAAGGGCCAAAGACACAAGAAGTACAAAACTAATGGTGAGGGAAGAGAAGAAAAATATAGACTGACATAGGCATGCTGAAAGACATGCGTCTGAGAGAGAGAGAGAGAGAGAGAGAGAGAGAGAGAGAGAGAGAGAGAGAGAGAGAGAGAGAGAGAGAGAGATTCCTGCAGCCCGACAGGACAGGACTGATAGGAATCTTCAGAGGGAAGGAAATGCGAGAGTGCATTTTGCTGCGGTCATATGGGGCTGTTGAGCTGTCAGCAACCCTCCTGGTGTACAGCCCCAACGTCTGGATCCTTTGATAGTGACTTTTATTTTTATTTTATTTTCACCACTGTCTCAGCTCATAGTAAGTGTTGTCGGCCAAAATGAAAGCGGCTGAGAATAGCTTGAAAAAATAGCGTCTCGCCACTTGATCTCCAAAGACTACAGTTGTCTGGTCACACTGTCGTGTTCTGAAATGTGTTTCCCCAGAGCTTGAGTGATTTAAGGGCATTCTTCCCACAAGCTGTTATTACTGCTCTCCACCTGCAGCCGTGTCACATTTTCACAGGCTAAGGTAGGCTGATAGATTCCTTGTTTGCCGGAAGGCAAAAACGTCTCAGTCCAAAATGTAGGCTTGTGTAATCAAAGAACGAATACATAGCATTAGAAGATAGCATCAATTGTTACAAATACCTCTATTGCATCCCATGAAATAAGTGCACAAATACAACTAAAATCACGTACCACTATTTCATAACGAAAAAAATTGTAATTTCTTTTCTTTGCAAAACTGCTTATATTGCTAATTATGAACGTGTCGATGCAAACTTTACTGTTTGAATGCAAACCAGTCTGCAACTGCAAGGATTGCCAGAACATTGGAAACGGTCCCATTCATTAATGGCCAGGGTAATATATTACATACACTACAGTATATAACAGCACTAAAAAGGCTGAAAACATCTGCTGTAACTTGTGATTCCCTTTGTTTTAATTAAGGGGAAATGGTATACATAAAAATGCCTTAAATCCTAAAAGTGAATAGTGAATAAACAGGGTTTTTTTTGCTTCAGCGTCCATTTTTTATTGTCTTAATTGCTAAAAGGGGCAAGTACAGCAGTCTTTTTAACAAACCGTGCTAAACTCCTCCGGCCATATTTTCTCTTTTTCTTTTTTCTTTTTTTTTTGGCAATGGAAGGTTCCAGATAAGGCTGTAGCTTTCCCTAATCAGTTAATGTTGGATCCTCTTAATTAGCTGAGCCGCTCCCATTTGATCTCTATCACTTCTTAGGTTTATATGTCTATTTACTATTTCCCCATAGAAATTACCATATCAGCAGTAACAATTATGAAGAGGTTCACGATGGGACTAATTAATAACTATATCTAATTAAAATGTGCCTTCTCTGCTGCTCTTAAAGAAGGGAACCAAAATGTTTCTAGGGGGTTGATGGTATGACTGTGCGCGCGCGCGTGTGTGCGCGTGTGTGTGCGTGTGTGTGTGTGTGTGTGTGTCCCCTGGATCACTACCTTATTGTGGGGGAGAAGCTTGCATGTACCAATGATCCCAAGAGCTCCGCCGTGCGGAGCTTGGCTCCTGGTAGGGTCACCCAAGGCGGATACGTCAAGGAGGAGGTTCCAGACGGAGCGTGACCCAACAAAGACCTCAGTGGCGGAACTGCCGGAAGACAATGACAGTGAAGGCACATGAAGGCTGCAACGGAGGGTGGGTCCCCAATCGTCTTGGTTCTCCATGCTGTTGGACTCTGGTCACCCCCTGCTGAGGACCGTGTGGTGGCTGAAGGCGCATCAGCCACTCCACGTAAAAAGCTGTCACGCACAGGTGTCCTCCCACAAGGACCTAGGAGGAGGACAGTCATACTCAGTCATACAGTCAAACCTGAAACCACCCACCTTGTGGGGACATTTTATGGGTCCCCATGAGGGAAAGGGTCTATTGTTGGGTTAGGACTTGGGTTTAGGGTTAAAGTCAGAATTAGGATTAGGTTAAGGTTAGGATTAGGATTAGGTTAAATTTAGGGTAAGGGTTAAGGTTAAGCATGTCGCTACGATGGGTAAGGTTAGGGTTAAGGGCTAGGCAATGAATGTAGTAGTCAATGAGGGGTCCCCACAAGTATTAGATTGGCTTAGATTAGATTGGATTAGATTAGATTAGATTATTGTTTTATTAGCCACATGACCAAGGCCGGTGGAATGTGTTTTCGGTACAGATTAAACTCTGCAGCACAATACATACACGGACAACAGCAGACACTCCACATATTATCACGAACAATACAGTTACACAATAACAGAAACAAACATATAACGCACAATTAGCGGAACGATAGCATGCAGTGGCGATGGTGTGTGAGGAGGTGGTGTGCATAGAGGGACATGGTATCATGGTGTGCGTGTGTGCGTGCATCTTGGTAGTTGGACGCATGTGTGTCTATTTTGCTCTCATAATGCTTCACTGATATTTCACAATATCGCCCGATATTTTCTGGTCGTATCCAGCCGCATGTTGGTGTCTTATCTCTCCCTTCTGTTCAAGTCTGGGGGAGACGCGCGGCATAATAGACTGAAAGGTTAACTAGTCGAGCAGCGAGAGAAATGTTCCAGTTGAGTCTCTTCTTTAAATTGCTGGTATTCATCAATTTAAGCGATGAGTCGGTATGATGAATGGTCTCTCATTAATATCATTATATCATTAGCACCGCGTGTCTCACTCCGTTATACCCAGCTATTTGCACACATTCTCCCACACACATGCATTGTGTGTGTGTGTGTGTCGTATATCTCTCTGCACATCTCTCTCTCTCTCTCTTTCTCGCTTTCCTTTGGAAATTTTTATTTTGCTCTTCCATTCCCAACACATTTATCTGTCTGTTAAATATAATTTTCTGCCTCTCGTGCTCTATTTCTTGTTCCGTCTCTCCAGACAGATATTTGTTCCTCTGACCCCTCTGCCATGAACACACACACACACACACACACACACACACACACACACACACACACACACACACACACACACACACACACACACACACACACACAAACCAGTGACTGCAGCTATCACTCTCAGCTGATCTAACCTGTGTGTGTATGTAACTACAGCCAGGCTTCTGGTGGGGCACTCGGAGCAGATGTCCTGAAACCCTGGTTGGCCATGGACAGAATGATGCTTTACAATTATGGACATAAACAGATTGTGCACATGGTTTAACCTGCCTGGGTGATGAATGGCAGCCCAGCCCTACGGTATTCGTTGGCCGTGCCAGAATGGACCCCTCCTGGCTGCACTGGGTCAACAGCACAAGGCGGATGTAATGAGGAGGGGCAAGAGGACAGCTTGAGTGTCCATCTGTTTGGTCCATCCACTTTTCCATGTCACCATCCATCTGCTGCTCAGGTGGGCAGGCAGACACTCGGACCCATTCATGAAGGTGCCAGTGTCATGAGGCGCCAGTGTCCTACCAGCAGAGCAGCACAGTGGTGTGTGTGTGTGTGTGTGTGTGTGTGTGTGTGGTGTGTGTGTGTGTGTGTGTGTGTGTGTGTGTGTGTGTGTGTGTGTGTGTGTGTGTGTGTGTACATGTGAGATAAAGAGAGGCAGAGCACAGTTGAATAACTTCTTAAAAAAAAGAGTAGCATTAGCCCATGAAATAAAAAGTTAGAAAGGCTACAACAAGAGTAGAGAAAGGTTCTTAGTATAAGGAGCAACGATCTCTGATACGAACGACAAAAGTATTCAAAAGTACACAACGATGACAGCGAGTGTGGAATTTTTGCAAAGAATTAACACTCATTATTGTCCATGTATTCAATACAGTATAAACTAGGGGTGTCCGGGTGGCGTAGCGGTCTATTCTGTTGCCTACAAACATGGGGGTCGCCGGTTCAAATCCCTGCGTAACCTCCGACTTGGTCGGGTGTCCCTACAGACACAGTTGGCTGTGTCTGCGGGTGGGAAGCCGAATGTGGTGTCCTGGTCGCTGCACTAGCGCCTCCTCTGGTCAGTCGGGGCGCCTGTTGGTGGGGAGGGGGAACTGGAGGGAGTACCGTGATCCTCCCGTGCGCTACGTCCCCCTGGCGAAACTCCTCATTGCCAGGTGAAAAGAAGCGGCTGGCGACTCCACATGTATTGGAGGAGGCATGTGGTAGTCTGCAGCCCTCCCTGGATCAGCAGAGGGGGTGGAGCAGCGACTGGGACGGCTCGGAAGAGTGGGGTAATTGGCCAAGTACAACTGCGGAGAAAAAGGGGGGGGGGTAAAATAAATTTTAAAAAAGAATTAACACTCGTTGTTGTCTCTGTATTCAATAGAGGATAAACTAGGCTAGCTACGTCAGCGGCGGCATGCTACGTATACTGTAGTGATGGTTTTACTGCAAAACCCTTTTGGATTCCCAGAAAAACCAGTTAAGCGAGATACACAAGCATCATCCCATTTTACTTCAACCTCATCATCGCAATCCCAGATAGCATCCGGATGTGGGCCACTTCAGGCAATGATGCGGCACCGATGGCCTTCTTCTGGCCCTGACAAAACAGATGTGAGCCTGAAGTGGCCCACATGTATCATAGCAAATATGGCCCAAATATGCCAAATCAAATGTGGGCCTTTTTTGGCAAAGATGCGGTGCTCTCGGCAACATGTGATCTGGACGAGACCCTGAAGTGGCCCGTGTGGTAAATGGTGAATATGGCCCAAATATCCCAAAACAGATATGGGCCACCTTTGGCAAATATGTGGCACATGCAGCATTGCTATGTCTTGGTTCTGGCCCAGATCTGGCAAACAGGAGCGGACCGCCCAAGCGCCATCATTCCACGTGGTATGTGGGCCGGCTCCGGGCCACAGCAGTGTTGCTCTCTGAGTGCTAATTGGAAAGTGGAGGCCGCTAAGTGAAAATGCACGCTAACTAACATTCATTGTGTGCTCTCATTGAGCACAAAACGTGACCCGAGTGTAACCCACGCTCCGCTTGTTTGATGCGCGGACGAAAAGCAGGGCAGGAAGGAAAGATAGAAATCGGACCCATTCTAATGACAAAGCGGACCTGCATTTCTGCTGCAGAGCGCACAGCAATGGAAGCTGTTAATGATGGCGGGGAAGCTGCAGAAGGCCTGACAAATCCCCTCCTCTGTAATCTCTGTTGGCGGAGCGCTGGGAAGACTTAGCTGGAATCCCACAGCCAGCAGCAGCGTGGTCTGGTCTTTATTAGCAGCCGGTACGGCCGGACGACCGCCTCTCCCCTCATCCAATATTCGGCCCGAGGTTCTGCGGCATTCCTCAGGGCGTGTGTCTGACATTTGGAAGTAGACTCTTATAGATAGAGTAATAATGTCACAGGGGTTGTGGGTGTATTTTGGTCCAAAAAAACCCACCCCACCGGGAAACAACAGACAGACGGTCGCTTTCTAATGTGGAAAATGATTTAATCCACCGAGATGGACGACGACTGCTGGACGGAAATAACTTGGGGGAAAATGAGATTGTCTGTTCTCTTTAGGCCAGGCGGAGCTGTCCGTACAGGCAAGTGACGCGTCTGACCAAAGCATTCGCAGCGCTCGCCCCGAAGTCATCTGCACGTGACTCGCTGTTGTTGTGAGCTGGAATAGGCTTATGAACGCCTTGGGTTTTTTTTTTTTTTTAAATCAAAACATAAGACGAAAGTTTCCAGCTGACATATGATGGACATAAACTCCCCCCCCCCTCAAAAAAAAAAACCCTCATCAGAGCAGCCTTTTTGGTCACAATTCACCTACACGGGCACTGCAATTTTCCTCCCCACCCCCTCACACAAACTTCAGTTTTCCAACACTTCTCACGTGACGTCATCGGTTAACAGTTCCCGACTCTCGTTTCTGGATTATAAGTGGGCAGTCTGTCAGTCTTTGCTGAGCACATGCGCCAAAAGTGGGAGTAAAAGCTCGGCGCCAATCCTTTGCTTCCAAAGGAGGGGAAAATTAACACGTGGGAAAATCCATCCACAGCACTTTTGCACCAAAAAAGAAAAGAAAAAATGGTTTGCACATGATCCAGGGAAGAGAGGCTTGCCGGGATCAGGCCGCTGGCATGAAGGTGCGCTGCTGTCTCACTGGCGAGCGCGAGAGGCCAGGCAATACGTGGAAAACTCGATGTGCTCGTGCTCTGCTGGGCGAGATTTATTTTTCACTGGTTTGTTGTTTCAGCTGAGGTGTATTACAGGCAGCCAGGTCTGCTACATTCTGTACTACAGGCCTAGTCAACTGGCGGCCCGCGGGCCAAATCCGGCCCGAGGAGGATTTTTTCCGGCCCTTTGATCAATTTTTATTAGAACATTCAAATGCAAGAAAAATCTATTTTGGGGCAAGACTGCGCTCCCATTCAATCTCCTCCAATAGGAGACTGCTTTGTCCCGCCCCTAACTGCTCCAAGCGCTCCCTACGTGCGCGCCACCAGCTGCCAAGCTAGTGAGTGTGCCGCGCTAACCTGCTTGCTGCTGCTAACTAGCAAACAAAATAACCTCAAAATGTTGCCGTCCACACTTAAAAAGAGGAAAGTTGACAATGAAAACTGCCAGTTTAACAACGAATGGGCAAATGTATATAGGGCAGTCATTTCATACATAGTGACTGCCCTATTTTGCATGTTACATAAACACATTGTTAATAAACACTTTTGATAAACAGTATTAAGGGAATTTAGTGTTGTTTTTTATGTTCACATGTATGTGCTAAGATCCGAAAATTACTCTGAAAAAAGTTTGGCCCCCTTACCATTTACAGTTGAATAAGTTGGCCCTCATAAGAAAGTAGTAGACTAGCCCTGCTGTAGTATGTGGCTACATGCCAGTACAGTAGGGCCGTGCCATGTGTGTGTGCGTGCGCATCCCTGTACCTTGCGCAATGTGGTCTGCGTGAGGACGTCACTCTGCACTCTGCGTTTGTCCTTGCGTGCGGTTGTGTGTCTGCGTGCGCATGTAAGAAGAGACCGATAAAAATGTGCACATGTTGCTGCTGTCAGTGGAATTTGATTAATGTGGTGGAACATTGTTTATTGACACAACACCTTCATGTTTCACGAGGCCATCAGTCACAGGGAATGCCCATCTGCTGCTCTCGGTGTCACCAGTATGACATGCACAAGCGCACGCACATACACACACGCATATGCATTCATGCACACACGCAAGCACGCACGCACACACACACACACGCATACACATATGCACATACATTCATGCACGCACGCACACACACACGCATATACACACATGCACAGACGCACACACACACATGCATATACGCACATGCACACACACACATTCATTCACACATGCAAGCGCGCGCGCACACACACACACACACACACACACACACACACACACACACACACACACACACACACACACACACACACACACACACACACACACACACACACACACACACTGACCGTTTCTTCATCATCCTAGTCGTCATGACCTTCAGCCACTTCCACATCCTTCTGGTTTGGCTCCACAGCTGAGCGGGAAAGAGAGTAAAGGTTCTCACAATAGAGGCATCTCTGCTTACAATGAGCTCCTCTTCCAGAGGACGGACAGTCGACTGCTGAGATCACAAAGTATATCTGTGTCTGGCTGGCAAGAGGAAACTAACGCCATGGAAACTACTCTTACCAATGAAACGCTCCCAGAATTGTTAAACCTTATTGGACAATGTTACGCTGTCCATACCCGTCTTTTGGATCTAATGCTGCAGATTCAGCCATTAAGATCACACCTTTTTCTTTTTTTTTGCAGTTGAAATGTTTCCATGTGAAAAATTTTCCATCAAATTTGTCATCATCTCAAAAAAATGGAATTAATAAAAAAAATGGGTAACACTTCATAATAACTACACAAATGAAGCTTTAGTTAAGTATTAGTAACTACTGAATTCATCATTTGTCAAGCAAGGCATGCACCAATGGTTAGTGAGTGTGTTAATAGATGTTTTATAAACACTTACTAAAAACCGCAGTTCATGGTTAATTCAGGTAGTCACTAGTTGTTAGTGGAGTATTTTGTGTGACCTCATCTAAAGTGAGCATTATCTACACCTTACAAACTTTACACATGAGACTGAAAGGCCAGCGGCACATTGAGACTCGCAAAAGTCTAAAGGATCATATGATCCATTAGAAAGTGTAAGTACACGACTAACAAACTATCTAGTGTACATTTGTGCATGAATTAATCATGAATTGCAGTATTAATAAGTGTTTATAAAACATCTATTAACACACTCACTAACCACTGGTGCATGTCTTGCTTTACAAATGATGAATTCAGTAGTTACTAATACTTAACTCGTGCTTCATTTGTGTAGTCATTATAGCGTTACCAAAAAAATGAAAAAATTAAGCAAATCAAAACCCAAATTTCTAAACACCATACAAACGAAGGAGGTTTAGGTTTATTTCAGATCCTCTCACCGGCAATACTGTTACTAGCATGCTGAAAAGACAAAGTGGTTGGATTTATATATTAATAAAAAAGAAGCTTCAAGACGTTTATTCATTTTCCTTACTGTAGTTATTGTCTTATTTTCTGCTTCAGTGAACATCTGCCTTTTTACTTCTCTGAAATAAAATACACACTTCAGATTGTTTATAGACCTTCATTCAGTCTCAAATCTGCAAATGAATTAAAAAACTTTTAGTGCTTTTATTCTAAAAGAAAATGGCAAAGAAAGTGTATATTTCTCCATTACAGGTTGTGTGTGTGTGTGTGTGTGTGTGTGTGTGTGTGTGTTTACTGTAGAAAGTACAGAGAACAACTTCAGAGCTAAACTCCAATCCATATCAGGAAACTTGTGCACTGGCTCCTCCCCATCGCAGCGATATGACGCAGTTTCATCATATTCATAAAAAAGGGGGCCACGCTTTGATTCGGCAGCGAGCAGGTTGTCTCCTCTCGCCCTCCCCGACTCTCACCGGCGTGCCCTGATGTTCTGAGCATCACGTGATCTCCGCAGATGCTGGAGCAGCATGATGGATTGCTTTTGCTTTGGCTGCTCATGCTGCTCTGCGCCTATGCAGGAGAAAACAGAAACCAGAGGAGAATGTCTGAGGGGAAAGGGAAGGGGGGGGGTTGGGGGTGCAGGTGAGGGGGGAGGGGTTTACTTAGAGGGAGGTAAGCGGAGAGTCAGCAGCGAGCGGTGGAGATGGAGAAGGAGGGGGGGGGGGGGCGGGGACAGTGGCGGCGGCGGTGGTGCCGGATGCTGTCGTGCCTCTAAGCTGGTGAGCGAGACCTTCCTCAGCAGTGACACGTTCTTTGGCTCTTCCTCCTCTTTTTGCCACAGTGTCCTCATCACACTTAATGTGTGGCTGCTGACGGGGGGGCTGCTTCAGCGACTGCGGACCTCTGGGGACTAATAATGGGGGCGGGGGGGGGGCAAAGGCCCCAGGAGGGAGGTGTGTTGGTTGTGAGTCCTCAGTTCTTATGCAGAGGCCACAGAGGTCAACATACATGCATGCATACATGCACACACACACACACACACACACACACACACACACACACACACACACACACACACACACACACACACACACACAGCTGCAGCTCGTCCATTTCTGTTTGCCCTTGGGAGAAAAATGGGAAGAGAGAAGCAAACAGCAAGGAATGTTTGCGGGAGCGCACACCACACCCCATCCTTCTCCGGGCTCCCCCACTCCCCTTTTAACTCCCCTGCCAGGACGACACAATCATTCCTTCCTCTGCTGTTTTCATCCCTTCCCCTCCCCCTCCCTCTCCCCCTCCCTCCCCATAGGTTGGGTCTCGGTTCAGTGCAGATGTAATCCTTTAACGCCTCCAAATGATCCAGAGGTTGAGCGCTCCTCCTGGATGCCAGCGGGACCTGCTGGGCTCGCACCTGCTGAAGCAGGTTAAGATAAATGCCAGCGGCCAGTTGGGCATCTGGCCCTGCATTAATATTTAACAGCCCGACTCTCATCTCCACCACTCTTGAAAGGGTGAAGGTGCCAAACCCAAAGGACATATTGCTGGTTAATATGGATTTGTGCAAACCCGGGACATGGAAGAGCGGCGATAGATAGCGCAGCGAGATTCGGGCTGAATGTTAAGTGCGTGTCTGTCCACATGCACCGGGGTGAACCTCGCGTCGCGACGGGGAGTCCACATCGGCACGTGCAAAGCTCTCGGAGCGATCGCTCGGGCATTATGGGAATTTAAAACCGCACAGCCTCCGAATCTGGATTTCTATTCTGTGAATTTGGGTCCGACCGTGTGTCGAGACATCCGCGGCCCGCCTCATTAGAAAGTTGACTGAACCGGTAGTTTGCCGATTTAAGTCAACCTCCTCTTTATTTTACTTCCGTCAGTTGGAAAGCGAGCAAAACCGCTAAGTATTTACACTGCGCTTGGGTTAAGTGCCTGACTGTGAACCTCTTGACAACCACTCCAGAAAATAAAGTCCAACAAGTTGTTCAGCAAGTACCGCTCGAGCACGGACCATGTTAAGAATCTAATCCGACAGTTTCAACTTGACTGGGGTCAAATTGTCGCTCTAAATCACCGCATGGCCAGACCTACCTAATGACCATTAGAGCCGAAGACACTTTTGACCCCCCTGATGGGGTTAAATGGTGCACATTTTCCCCCCGCGGAAGCTCCCTGAGAAACAGCTGTAACAATGATCATGTGCCCGTGACCTTTGACCCTAGCCTTGTTAAATTATGAAGATTATGTTCCAGCACAGGAAACAACACGTTCCCTCCTCGTTACGGGGAGTACTTTCTTAAACAACTCGCATCTGAAATGTCGTCGCACCTCATAACACAACACTGGTCCACATGGAAGTGCTGTCTGTATCGATCGGCGCCAGATCACGGACGTGAAAGCTGCATCGCATTAACCAAAGAAGCACCGATGTACCGCATCCAGAGAATATCTCACGTACGGACTTGGATTCCTAGGGACGGTTTAGTACGGCCGACTCACCTGACCTACATGTCTTTGGACTGTGGGAGGAAACCGGGCCACCCGTAGGAAACCCACACAGACACGGGGAGAACATGCAAACACCACACAGAGGACGACCTGGGACGACCCCCCAGGGTTGGACTACCCCGGGCCTCGAACCCAGAACCCTCCTGCTGTGAGGCGACCACGCTAACCACTGCGTGACCATGCCGCCCTAATATTTCAACTTTATTTTTAAAACTATTCAATTATCATTTGCATAACAACAACACAATTAACTAAATTGTCCCAAGGTGTGTGTGTCGGCCCTGTGATGGACTGGCGGCCTGTCCAGGGTGTCTCCCCACCTGCCGCCCAATGACTGCCGGGATAGGCCCAGCATCCCCCGTGACCCTGGGCAGGATAAGCAGTTTGGATACGGGATGAACTTGGATTCCTTTTAGATGCTTGTTATTGAATCAAATATGCTTTTTCGTAGGGTGTCCGGGTGGCGTAGCGGTCTATTCTGTTGCCTACCAACACGGGGATCGCCGGTTCAAATCCCCGTGTTGCCTCTGGCTTGGTCAAGCGTCCCTACAGACACAGTTGGCCGTGTTTGCGGGTGGGAAGCCGGATATGGGTACGCATCCAGGTCGCTGCACTAGCGCCTCCTCTGGTCGGTCGGTTGGGGCGCCTGTTCAGGGGAGAGGGAGAACTGGGGGAGGAATAGCGTGATCCTCTCACATGCTGTGTCCCCCTGGTGAAACTCCTCACTGTCAGGTGAAAAGAAGCAGCTGGCGACTCAACATGTATCGGAGGAGGCATGTGGTAGTCTGCAGCCCTCCCTGGATTGGTAGAGGGGATGGAGCAGTACAATTGGGGAACAAAATAAGGGAAATTAAAAAAAAAAAGGTTTTTTTGTAACAGCTGATCAGGGCTCTACCGCGTGTCGTTGCTGCGGCTCCTACGAACCTGATAGGAGCTTTAGTCAGCCTCCACTTGACACCACCGAAGTCGATTATCCTCATTTCTCTATCGGGCGGGTACATGCAGATGCATCCGGGCTAGCTGTGCGAGTTAGATTAGACACCATCCTACCTCGCCAGGGGGAGCGGAGGACGACGCCGCATCAGGTCAAACTACACCTCCTTACCCGCCATCACGCCCCATAGGTGGAAGGCCATTTTACACAGAGGAGCCGTTTTGTCGCCACCAACAATTGCACACTGCTGAGGGAGCTTAGGAAAAGAAAAACAGGCAAATTAAGAAGTAGAAAGGGAATTGTTGGACATCGCCCGGGCTGAGGCTTTATTTTCCAGCGTGTGTGCTGCACCGCTGCTCCAGGCTGTCATTAAAACAGATTCTTAGCATTTTCCGGGTTGCTGCTGGTGAGAACACTTCAAATAAGAAATCAGCCCTTTGTACACACCCCCTGCTTTCCAAAAGAGAAAACTGGGTGCATATCTAGGCCAGGGCAAAGGAGGCGGGTTTACTTTTTAATATTTTTTCCCCTTTCCCCCCCCCCCTCCCTCCCTCCTCCCTTTCCTGTTCTCTCACTGCAATACTTTTCTTTTGCAGCGGGTGTGCCGATAGCCGAAACCTCGGGGGTGCTTTTTAATACTACCCCATAGTTTTCCTCCTTCTGCCTTCCTCCCTGTCAGTGGCCTTTCATGCAAAAGCAATATCGGCTCATCCCAGGGTAATGGGTAACAGCCCCGGAGCCAGGTGAGATTAAGATCACCTTGAATTATTAATATTCATCTCCGCAAAGGGGCAAGCTGACCGAGACCCGAGACCCCCACCACCCAGCAGAGCAGAGTGTTCAGCCTGTCATGGGGCCAGTGTCAACAATGGATGTCAAGCTGTGCACGCACACATACACACACGCATGCACTCGTGCACACATGCATGCATGCACACACTCACGTGCACACGCATCATGGACGCTCTAAATGCTACCCGGACACGCACACAGCAAGCCGTTGGCACACAAACAGCTACCGTACCATTTATGGTGCAGTATCAAATGGGGGGGGGGGGGGATTGCAGACTGCGAGCCTCTGATGTGTACACAACTCCATTTCCTTCAAGCGGCAACAGAACCACAGCCAGGGCAGAGCACGGTCCAAGCCACAGGACCAAACCAGAACCGTCATTCCTCCATAGGAGTTTTGTTAGGATACGCACCCTAACTTGAGGGCCTTTGTCCTGCCCTTGGAAGCCGGTCCAATTAATCCGCAGACCCCGAAAATGATCATCAACAACGCTTGATGTTGAGGGGGGCGACTCCCCGCCTCACGCGCTCCGATTTCGTAAGCGATGTGATATTTATGGCGTTTGTACATCGTTTCCTCGAAGTCATGGAGCGCGAATGTAAAACCGGTATTTATGCCAGTTGGGGAGCATTCCCCTCCACCCTTGCTTTGCCTCTCTCCTCTCTCTCTCTCTCTCTATCTCCCTCTCTCTCTCTCTCTCTCTCTCTCTGCTTATTTACAGCTTTGGTTACCTGGCTTTTCATCACCTTCAAGCACTTTTAGATTCTGCTGTTTTTCTGCCTTCCTGCTGAGCATTCAGCCTATCCCAGGTACATAACTAACAGAAACGGCTGTGGCAGAGCTGGAAATCCCAAAGCATGGATATCATGTTCTAAATAACAGGCACACGCACGCACGCACGCACACACACACACACACACACACACACACACACACACACACACACACACACACACACACACACACACACACACACACACACACACACACACACACACACACACACACACACACACACACACACACTGAAATACAAATGCAAACTGGAAGTGCTTAAAATTCATGACTTGCTCGGGACTCAAAAATGGGAATTTACTCGTAACTACTGTGCCTTCTTTTTATGTCATGTGGCGCCGGCTAACACAAGCTACATGCTTCAACACGTGATTTATTTTGAGTGCTGAGTCGTTCTGCTCGGGATGTATTTGATGGCATACTGGGAACCGTGGATACTTGATCTAGGTGGAAGAGGATCAGAGGCTGACTTTGTGTGCTTGAATGTGTGTGTGTGTGTGCATCTTTGTGCATGCCAGCATACACCAGGGGCTGACATCAATGGGAAGGTGCTGGTATGGTCAGTGAGAGTTGACCTTTCGCCAGGTCAGTACGTGTCCCTCCGGGGCTTCTCAAACTCTCTTTGTCCAGCTACTCTTCGCTGTGATTGCACTAACAGATGGGACCTGACATCCTAACATCAACAGGAAGCCCTCCTGGCTCCTTCTCTGCAGGGATATGACATCAGCACGCACAGGAGAGTCCCGCTTCATCCTTGAGGGGTTGCTCACAGTCAGTGCATTATGGGCCAAAGGAACACCGCTGGCCCCCCGCCCATATACCGCTATGGATGTGGAATAAAAATAATACATCTCATACAGGACATTTTGATGTCCGTCAGTGTTTCCCTTGGAAGGAATTTCTCAATCACACGCATATTGTTCTTGAAAAAAACCCCAGTAGTTTAATAATGTTGTTTTTAATGAGGCAGTTTTGACATGAACAGTTCAAATTTTTATTAAACGAGGAAAAAGTTATAAGTCGATATATTGGACCGCTAAGGTCGTATCTCTAGGTAAACAGATGAGACCTAAAGTTGCTGCTAACACTAGCATTTTTTTGTACCTTTGGCCACCACACTGTTCAAGAACTAAATTGTTGTGGGCGTCCGGGTAGCATAGCGGTCTATTCCGTTGCCTACCAACATGGGGATCGCCGGTTCAAATCCCCGTGTTACCTCCGGCTCGGTTGGGCGTCCCTACAGACACAATTGGCCGTGTCTGCTGGCGGGAAGCCGGATGTGGGTATGTGTCCAGGTTGCTGCACTAGCGCCTCCACTGGTCAGTCAGGGCGCCTGTTCAGGGCGGGGGGGACTGGGGAGAATAGCGTGATACTCCCATGCGCTATGTCCCCCTGGTGAAACTCCTCACTGTCTGGTGAAAAGAAGCGGCTGGCGACACCACATGTATCGGAGGAGGAGGCATGTGGTAGTCTGCAGCCCTCCCTGGATCGGCAGAGGAGATGGAGCAGCGACCGGTACAGCTCGGAAGAGTGGGGTTATTGTCCGGATACAATTGGGGAGAAAAAGGGGGAAACCCCCCCCCCCCAAAAAGGAAAAAGAACTAAATTGAAGGTGGGCATCAAATTATCATTATTATCACTATTATTCATGAACTGTCAGGTGACACCTGTTATAAAAGTACATAACGCACTACTCTAGGGGGTTGTAGTCTACATTTTAGCACATTAGAAATCAATATAAATTACAGCTTTGCTTTGTGTCGATGCAGTTGCCCACTGGGGACCGGGGTTCGCGCCCTGGTCTGGTCAGATCCGACTATGGCCGGACTCGATGAAGCAGCAATAATTGGCAATGCTGTCTTCGGGAGGGGGGCGGAGTCGGCTTGTGTTCGTCACATGAATGCGTCTCTGTGTGTGTCAGAAAAAGCAGTGGGTCGGCCTGGAGTCGCCTCGTCACGAAAGTGGCCAGAGAGATGCAGTTGGCGAACGCATGCAGTACCAGGGTGGATGTCTGAGCTAAAATAGGGATCGATTGGCCACTAAATTGGGAGAAAAAAGGGAAAAATCAGAAATAAAATAAAAAAATTAAAAAAATTACAGCTTTGCTTTACTGTAAACCACATCTTTGCATAGCATCTGACAGTGCCCCTGAGCCGCTCTAAGATACCTTCTACACCACCGCGTTTCACACTTTACTGCTAAACTCATTCAGTAACCCAAGCTGGTTCAGAAAACCACTTTGTGTTTGGGGCATATTGCACCGTGCAGTGGTATATCCAATATAAACCCACACAAGCCAACGCCGTGTCACCTCCTGACGCCAGCGTGCAGATTTTACGAGCCGCTGCCCCTCCACCACCACCTCAGTCCTGCCGTTGCCTTCGAGCCAACACGCCCCGGTATCATCCATGACAGCATGTTTCACACGGCTGCTCTTGTTGTCAGCCATACTTGGCATTCACAGAACGGGCCGGTTTCGGAAATCATGCATGTTAAAGCAGAGTCTCCTCAAGATGTCAGCCGAGGCGGAGAGGGGGAGGGGAGGGGGGGAGGGGGGGGGAGCGTTCGGCATGCCTGCTATTGCTGACACCGGAGAGATGGGTTTAATGCATCTGCCTGTCACGCTGCAAAATGCCATACACTCAGCAGCCACTCCATCATCACTCCGGCCGGCCAGACGGCATCACCTATGATGGGGTTCATCGACCGCTTGTGGTATGGGTTTGAGGTTGGATGTGCGAATGCAAACGCGCAGCGGAGTATACTCGTCTAAACAAACACGGGGGTAAACATTTTCTCTTCAGTTTGAAAACTGAGCCCTCGATCTGGTTTCGGTCGTTTTCTACTGCCCGCCATTTCACTGCATGTTTTTCCTTTCTCCTTCCGAACAGGCCAGAGAGATGCGAATCCAGTCTCGTCAGCGTGAAGACCGGTTCTGCTGCTAAATGGAGGGTAGCAGAACAGATGCCTACTGTCATGTTCTAGGCAGTAATGAAATATAACAGGATGTTCTCTCCTGCAGGTTAATTGTGCTGATTTGAGTGAATAGGGGGAGCATGTTTAGCTGCGCACTGGGGCTCACAACACTTTTTTTATTATAACTGTATTTTCCAGGACATTAATTCTGTGGATTTTCTTTTTTTTATATGATGTGAAACCAGGGAGGATATAGTATATGGCCCTGCATGAAAGTCATTTAGTAGTGACAGGTCATAAATAACTCATGTGACAAGGTCCTATGTGGTTATGGCTGAGGGCGCATAGGTCGGGATATGGAAATATTTTTTCTCTCAAATTCATATCGCTCAGTGACATTTTTAAAAATTATTTGTGTGTCTACCAACATGGGGATCGCCGGTTCGAATCCCCGCGTGGCCTCCGGCTTGGTCGGGCGTCCCTACAGACACAATTGGCTGTGTCTGTGGTAGCTAGCTGTAAGTGTACTTGTAAGACAGGAGGATGAAGATTATTATGCCCAAAAATGAAGAGCAGAGGGGTCCGGTTAGCATAGCGGTCTATTCCATTGCCTACCAGCATGGGGATCGCCAGTTCAAATCCCTCCGGCTTGGTTGGATGTCCCTACAGACACAATCGGCCGTGTTTGTGGGTGGGAAGCCGGATGTAGATATGTGTCCTGGTCGCCGCACTAGCGCCGCCTCTGGTCGGTCGGGGCGTCCATTCGGGGCGGGGGGGATAGCGTGATCCTCCCATGTACTACATCCCCCTGGTGAAACTCCTCACCGTCAGGTGAAAAGAAGTGGCTGGTGACTCCACATGTATTGGAGGAGGCATGTGGTAGTCTGCAGCCCTCCCCGGGTCAGCAGAGGGGGTAGAGCAGCGATCGGGACGGCTTGGAAGAGTGGGGTAACTGGCCAAGTGCAATTGGGGAGAAACGGGGGGGGGGTATGAGTGTGTTTATTGTAACTAGGGTAAAATTTCATCATGCCGTGTGTTTGAGGCTCGTGTTAGAAGTGAATAACTGGCCCCACCGCAGGTAGGTACAACCCAGGGAAACATTACACGTCCATGCTGCATAGTAATTCTGTTGCAAATCTAAAATCTCATTTTGGAACGAGGCAAATACACAAATACCGTGAAAGCAATAAACCCAGCGGGGACAAGCGCCGGGACGCGTTTGTCTGCACATCATACGAGCGCTTATGTTTGCAGGACACCTCTGAAGGGCACGCCAGAGCGATGCTCTCCCTGGTATCTGTCATGTTGTATAGCACACTCCGCTGCTATGAAAAGAGGCCACGAAAATAAACAGCAGCTTACAACGTGTCACATCTGACACTGATCTAGCAGCCCCCATGGAGTAGCCGCAAAAACTACCACTTTCCAGGGAGAAGGGACATTTTACAGATGTCAGGAATCAAAACAAAACCGAGCGAGGCTTAAGACGCCTCCGAAACCGATTGTCAATATCATTACGGCGCCGCATATTGCGCACATGTCCTCATTCCTATCTGTTGGGCCGGGGCCAAGCACATATTTGAGATCTTCTAATGCACACCTTGGGCCATTAAATATTTGAGGTGGAGATGATTTCCCTGAGCGCGCGTGCACACACCCCCCCGCCCGCCGCTATGAAAACGCCTTAACATTTTGCCTTCAGCGAGACGGCTCCCTAAAGCAGCGAGACCACATCTACCCGGGTCAGGCTGTGTTTGGCATCAAGGAGGCTTTTGAAAATGGCTTTCTCTCCAAAGGTACCCCCACGGGAATTAATTAAATTCACCCATATGCAGTAGTTTGCAGTAAGGAGCCTCAACTACTGAACGGACAACAAACAGTAAACCCCCCCTCCCCCATCTATTCTATATCCAGGACTTCCTTGCTGCCTGTCTTTTGTGGGAAGTGTGCGCCGTGGAACTCGTCCAACGCACTTCTTTACGCCTGTATTGTAAGTATAGAAAGTGCATAACTGCTTCCCCAGTCCACCTCTGTGACATTTCTTCCACGCTACCGCGACACGTGTGCACACGTGCGCCGCATCACTGGGCTATATTGTCGGTCGAACAATGAGGACGGCAGACTGATAAGCGCTCTCTCCGTTCGCCCCAGCGCAGTCTCACGGCAGTAGAAGAAGAAGAAGAGGAGGCGAGCGTAAACACGTGCAGAGCTCGACATCGCCCATCTACGCCGGGGTCATCAAACTGGCCTGATTACAATGCGGTCACAAAAAGACGCCGCATGCTCACCGCCATCTAGACCTCGCAGGCCCCACAATCACCACTCTATTAAAATTTCAAGGTTAGGACTTAACATAGTGCAAGGTGAGCAAGCCTATAGAAATACATCATGTCCTCCTTCCAGATAAGGTATACAGTGATCCGTGTGAGAGCGTAACCTTGTAATTGGGGACGTGGGCCCCGGGTGAGTCATACGAGTCAGTGGGACGTCACACACATAGGAACAGTGGCTTAAACCCATGTGCACAACATGTAGACCGTCAAATGAATTTCAAACATGGGCCGTCATTCAGTCCTTTGGGGTGAGGTGGGAGTGTCCAGTCAATGCCGTACGCAAAAATAAAGTAGGCGCGTCTTGCTGAGTACTGCGCGAGGCGTCGACTTCATCTGACTGTGTCTGTGCACTTTTAAGTGACCGAGAATTGAGGTCTCAATGGGCTCTGCCATTCGATGTGCAGCAATAACACGCCATAGCAATAGCTTATTACTCGCTCCCGGACCGTTCCTCCCGATCGGTTCCCCCCAGTCACCATGTCTATCTATCTACCATGTCCAAGTGGCTCAACGATCCACCTCTCTCTCTCTCTCTCTCTCTCTCTCTCTCTCTCTCTCTCTCTCTCTCTCTCTCTCTCTCTCTCTCTCTCTCTCTCTCTCTCTCTCTCTCTCTGGTGTCATAGGTCCCTGGGGAAAAGGAGAAGTGGAAGAGAAGGGGAAAAGCTTTCTGTCCCGTGGCGTTATATCACACTTTAAGTGGCATTTTAGCTTGATACCTGATCAGCCTAATATCATTATGAGCTTTTCATCTCATTCATAATTCACCTGCGGGGGCGTGAGCTAAGAATAGCCACCTTTATACAGGATGGTGAGCGATAAGAGAGAGCGAGAGAGAGAATGAGGGGAAGAGAGATGAAACGACGGGATATGAAATAGGTAGAGTGAAAGGCGCGGTATCTTTTTTGGTTCTGTACAGTGGCTGGCATATCCCGCTATCTTTCTTCATCGTATTGGGCTAGCCGGGGGTCACATTTCCCTTTTTAAGTGGAAGAGCAGAGAGAGTGGGAGCTGCACCGAGGCCGTCCCAACCCTCCTTCCTCTCCCCGCCATTGTGTCACTTTTTGGCCTTGTCACTCAGGAAGTAAACACTTAGACATACGTATCGGTGGGCTATATTCATTACGTGCCTGCTGTCATTGTTCTGTCCTTCCCTCTTGGCTCCTGGTGGCCCATTGTCCCATCACTCTCCTCTGCCAAATTCATATCTCATGCACACACTCCTCTGCAGGATGTGACTTTTGTGAACTCTGATGTATACAGAGGAATTTTCTTCTTCAACAGACATAATAAAGTCATTAGGGATTTTTCTTTTTCTTTGTGAAGGAGTACACAGGCTGCAGCGATGGGACAGGGAAGGACGGCGATGGCCCCTCAGGGCCGCTCTGTTCCGTTCTCTGCCATGGTGGCAAAATGGATGAATCTCACCATTGATCTGTTTGGACGAGATGTCATTTTCTTTTTTTTGAGGGGGAGGGGATTTTCTTCCCCCTCCCCCCCTTTTCTCCCCACTTGTACCTGTCCAATTACCCGACTCTTCCGAGCCGTCCCAGTCACTACTCCACCCCCTCTGCTGATCCGGGGGGGGGGGGGGGTTGCAGACTACCGCATGCCTCCCCTGATACATGTGGAGTCACCAGCTGCTTCCTTTCACCTGACAGTGAGGAGTTTCGCCAGGGGGACGTAGCGCGTGGGAGGATCCTGCTATTCCCCCCAGTTCCCCCTCCCCCCTAAACAGAGCTACAGAGGAGGCGCTAGTGCAGCGACCAGGACACATATCCACATCTGGCTTCCCACCCGCAGACATGGGCAGTTGTGTCTGTAGGGACATCCCGACCAAGCTGGAGGCCACACGGGGATTCGAACCGGCGATCCCCGTGTTGGGAGGCAACAGAATAGACTGCTACACTACCCGGACGCCCGAGATGTCATTTTCAAGATGACATGTTCCTCCTCTTAAAGGTTGGGAGAGTCAGATGGAGGCTTTTAGATGTGCCGTCAGGCAGGAAATCAAAATCGGCCCTTTTCTGTTGCAGCCGAGGAGAAAACGGACCATCCCCCATATGCTGCAGTATTTTAAACGCACCAGCGTGGCCAATATTTGACCCCCATAAGAAAGCACAGCCTTTCATGGTTTTGCAATGCTGGCGGAGGAGTCACCCTCTGACTAGAGCCCACTCATCATCTCGTAATGTCTGAATCCGCGTCGACTAACCACACTTCATTATAAACTCATCTCCCAGTTCAATTCTCACATTCCAGCAGCCGAGCGCATGAGAGGAAAGGATTGTTCCCAGTGCAAATAGGATGGGAAGACATGGAGATAGCTCGCAAATGGTCCCGTCTCTTCCCTTCACGGAAATTAAAATAATAAAAAAATCAGGGGCAAGACAGGAAGGTTTTCGGAGAAAGGGGGGTGTATGGGTGAGGAGACGGGGGCGAGTTGCCCAGTCTGTGCTTAATTCATGCATGGTGGGGACATAACGTGACAGTAATGTAATTTGTTCTGGGCCAAAAGCCCAGTCGCACTTTTCTAACAGTTACAGGCTTTATTTGTCTTCTTCTTCTTTTTTTTTTTACCCCTCTTCTCGGGCCACCGTGCATTAAAAAGGCCTTTAATTCCTCTCGCCAGGTTTGAGGACGGAGGCCTTATTAGATGCGACTGCATAATAATGAAAGGGCCTAATGCAATGTCGGAGCGGTTGACACTACACAAAAGGCTAAGGCTGGTAAAATTCCTAATCAGCTCGAAATGTCAGCGAGCTCACCTTGGGTCTAAATCACAGCTGGAGGGCAGATTAGTCCTCAGCATCAAACGTCAGACTCAAGGATACCTTTCTGTTTGTGGCTTGCCTCAAACGTCAGGCAGAATTCTTGATTTGCTCTTCCTCTCTCGGTCTCCCACTCTCCTCTCGACTTCACCACCAGAAGGGCCCTCAAGATAAAAGATCAGACATTCATTTGCAGGAGCCGTATGAATGTTCAATTCAATTTATTGCCATTAAAAATAATGTGCAGACACGTGTGAAAAAACGAAATGAGGGATGCGGCTTCACCAAACAGTGCAAGACAGACATAGTATAAGATATATAGAGATGAAGACTAAAAGTTTAAGATAATTAAAAAAAGAGCATGAGTATAAACATATTTACAGACATTCAGTGGGTTGCCAGGTTCAGGTGGGTAACAGCTTGGGGAAAGAAACTGTTTTTGAGCCTGGTAGTGTGGGCTCTGAGGCTCCTGTAGTGCCTCCCAGAGCGCAGGGGGGAGAACAGTCCATGGTTGGGTTGGGTGGGACCTCTGCTGATGCTGAGACTCCTTCGAAGGCAGCGTTTGTGATAGATGTCTTTTATGGCTGGGAGCTGGGTACCGGTGATATGCTGGGCCGCCTTGACGACCCGTTGCAGAGCTTTCTGGTCTACCGAGGTGCAGTTGCTACTGAGATGCAGCTGGTCAGGATGCTCTCTATGGTGCAGTGGTAGGAGGTGGTGAGGATTTTGGGGGATAAACGGGTGCTCCTCAGCCTCCTCAGGAAATGCAGGCGCTGGGTGGGCCTGGGTGTTTGATGTCCAGGAGAGGTCCTCGCCAATGTGGACTCCAAGGAATGAGACACGCTCCACTTCCACCCCATTGATGTGCATGGGGGAGTGGCTGCAGCTTCTCAACATCCTGCAGTCCACCATCAGCTCCTTCGTCTTCTGCACACTGAGGACAAGATGTTGTAATGTTGTAAAATTTGAGCGTGTGCATCAAGTCACCCGTCCTCCGAATGCGTTTCACGATGAATCTCTGTGATGTAAAGGACGTGTTTTGTACAGGTACAGTACACCGTAAGCTAAATACTGTGTATTCTGTTTTGTAGATATCATGATACCAGCAAGTGTTGGGAGTTCAGCTAAATGTCTGATGAGGAGCCAAAGAATTTTTAGTTACGTTGCAAGAATTTCCTCCGAGTTTGACGGTTCAAAACGACCCCGGAGAAACCGGCGCATGGAACAGTTCGCAAATGCAATTCGCAAAAATTTAATATCTCTTCTGCTTTTCTCCAAATATTAGTCTTTGTGTCATTAAAAATAAAAGGTTTCTCACCCGCATGGGAACTGCTGCTTTTATTAAGTGATACTATGGGATCTTTTTCAACAAAAAAAGGAAAAAAAAATGAAAAGTGAAAAAAGGAAGAAAAAAAAAACCCCGTTTGATTGTAAAACTACAGTGACTCCCATCCCAGTGCACGGAGCATGCTCCGTTTGCTCTGCCGCACGGCTCCCTCGGCCTCGCACCCTTTCCATGTGCGTGCTCTCAATACAGCACTCCAGCACACTTCATTAAGCAACAAATCCGGATCTGGATACTTGGCTGCTTGCACTTCTCTGCCCAGAGCTCTCAAAACCAAGGCAGAACAAAAGCCAGCACACTCTGGAAGTCAAGGGCAGCATTTGCACTGACCCACTGTAATTGTCGGGAAAGTAATTTTAGGATAAGGGTTAGGAAAACCACGACTGCCACCCAGTTTTTGAAAGCTAGAAAGATATTTCTGTGCATAAACCAGTGGCATATCATATTCACGTATGTCTAAAGTAAACCAAACAAGAATCCGGGCCTGCGTTGATGAGTATTGCGTTACTTGTTACTCATTAAAATGATGATGAAATGTTTGTGTGCAATGTCAATAATTCACCTTTTGCTCACTAAAAACAGCACTTTGTTGTGCCACTGGTTGAAATATTTCTCAGTTACACTCCCAAAATTGGGAACTGCACCTTCCTTGTGCTCAAACAGCCTTGCCTGTGTACTTCACTATGTTCTTATATTGAACCTAATTTAAGGTATGGTCATAGGGTGAAATAGTGATAGAATAATTCACATAACTACTGTAATTATGCTCGATATTTAGATGAGGTGAAAGCAAGAGTACTGCAACAATTATTGGCAAGAGTGGCGATAATGTTCATGCTGAAATAAAAAAAAAAGGTAATTTGTTACCCTATTCAGGACTGGGAAAGGTATTAAATGCTGCAGCAAAGTAATATTGTACCAGATGTTAGTGGACTTATTGGAGCGCCACGGCATTTTCTGTGTCAAGAGAATAAATTTGAGAGAATATACATTTATTGTGCATATATAAATATATATTTATAGACACACACACACACACACACACACATATATATATATATATATACACAGAGAGAGAGCATGAGAGAAATATATGAGGTTAAAACGATGACTATCAAGAAAGAAGATTGGCTGTTTACCAACCATTTTCAGTCTGGTGAAAATAACACTATGTCCACCCAAACAGGCAAACCGATTCAAGCCCCATAAAGGTCTTGCTCCGGTCTGCAGAACTTACCACAGCAAGGGGAATACGCAGCAACGAGGGCAGCAAAACAGCTCGACATGCTACCTCCGTTATTGAAAATTATTTGGAAACTATGCAAAAAAATTTTTTTCCCTTTTCCACGGCTATCGCAGAGAAGGCGATCCCGGGAGCAAAGCAGCGGAGAGAGAGCTGAAAGAAAGGGCCAGATATAATTGCTGCTGTTGCAGGAGGGAGACGTGCGGCCTGGAGCGGAGTCTCAACTCCACAAACCCCCTGGCCTCGCAGCACTTTCCTCCATGATTGATACCGCTATTGGCCCGGCCTGTTTGGCCAGCACAAACTGCCATAAATTCAGGGCTCGCCTTATCGTTAAGCTTAGTAGCCTAGGAAATAAAATTAGCTGTGTCCAATTTTTGGTGGGGACACATAAAACCATAAAACAACAGTTTACAGCAGGTGATAAATTGGGCAAAAATGGAATTAAAACAGGAAATGCATCTTGGTGCCGGAAGTTCCGAGTTGCAAATATTTTCTTAAACCGTCTTCATTGTGATAAAACGACAGAACCGTTATCGCTCGCGTGTTATTCCGGCAATTTGGTTTTGTTGTTAGCGCATAAAGTCAGCATGTATAAGTATCATCTTAACTTGGCTGCACATGCCAAAGGGGCCCATCAAAGTGAAATGACTAATGACCGAACCCTTTTCCCGTGTTTTCCCTGCCTGTATATATAGCACAAGCCCAGCGGTTTGTCGAGGGCAGGGAGAGCTGTAACTGTGGCTATGGCGAAGGAGAAACAGCCACTTTTCTTAATGTCAAAGGAACATCTAACAACACTTTATCACTTCTGACTGGTCCTCGTTGCTAAATCCTGAGCGGCCCGGCTGTGCTCTCCGCCTTCCTCTCCTACTGTGTCGGGTTTTGAACAGAAAGCATGTTGTGAAGTATGCTGCAAAATAAATGACGTGTCCTACATTCCCCTGTTTAGGTATGTTTTTATAAAGCCTTGTGTGAGTGTGTGTGTATCTCACTGTGCCGGTTTGTGTGTGTGTGTGTGGGTTTGTGTGTCTGCGTTTGAGTGCGTATGTGTCAGCAGAGCTATGTCTGTCTGCTCACTTCGTATCCTCCCTCACCAGACAGGGCCTTTTCACTCACCGCCATGTGTTTCTGATTACAACCCCGCATTCCTGTCTCCCTCATTGGCTCCTGGGAGGTCACATGGTCTCTCCCTGTGACTGCCGGCTATGGTGCGGTATCCCATGAAGCCACGAAGCACTCTGTGTGATGAGTTCTCCCACGCCCGTTTGTCTATCTATCCATTTGTCTATCAGAGAACGCTCTATTGTTAACCCAGGGTAATGTAATAAGCTGACCCCCCCTGACCCCAAAGTAGCAGCCTCCTCCCCGTGCTGGATGATATGTTAAGTGTGCCCTGGACAACTTGTCAACAAACACATAGGGGAAGCCAATAAATGGCACACGTTGTGGTTATTTTAACCCCTGGAGGGCACAACCCATTAATCATAGTAAAGCTAGAGATGATGATGAGGTGCTCGGTGGTCCACCCCAAATAGCTGCAATTGTGGCTGCGACGCATGTAGGTGCCTTGCTGTAGTTGTTTTAGTTTTTCTACACAAACAGCTGCCAGGCAGATGCAGTACACAGGTCAGGTAAATATGCCACCATAAAAAAGACCGCTGGGCGAGTTGCACGTCTTAGAATTTGATATCCTACCACTCGTCTTGACTTTAGGAATGAGTTATCGCTTTCAACCCGGTTCTGATATTGCAACTGCAGTGAAACGGAACCATTTATTTTTCCAGAGCTTGATCAAAATCCAAGCACTGTCAGCTGCTTGGATTTTGTAGTCACACCAAAATGGTAAATGGCATCAAAAAAAAACTTGCATGACAGAACTTTAAATTGCAGAACGTTTTTGACCTTTCTGCACATGCTACATCCCTTGGTCACATGTTCATCTTGACATTTAGCGTTCTAGGTGAGGCTGGATGCACTAAGCTACGATGCAGGGCTGCTGGTCTTCTGCAGGGCCGGTCTATGCTCATCCAGAGACAATTGAAAGGAGACAGGCCACTAAAGGTGAAGTTTACAAAGAGAGAGGGAGGATATCGTCAGGAATCAGGAATACTGTCATTTCAAATGAAATATCCATAAATTACAAGAACACATATTTCAAACTACAAAAAAAGAAAATCACTGTCCAAGAGGACGAACGCCAGCCAGGATGACTGTCAGATCTGCCGGTCTGCATGGACTAGCAGTTAGCTTAGCCTGCCCCGCTTCCGTGTCCTGTCAGACCGCCCTTGGTGTTTCCTCTTCGGGCGCAGCTCCGAGCAGGGCCGTGGTCCCCAGGTCCACAGGACCCAGCAGACCAGGCTCTGCCACCCAATCCAGCACCAGCTCTCCCAGTCATCAAACAAATACATAAACTTAGACGCAGACACAGACGTGGAAAAAGACACTGCATGGACGGTACTGGGTGAGGCTGGTGCAAGCATGAATTCGCGCCGCCATCTTCCCACAGAAGGAAGAGAAGAGCAGTGGCGAGGAAAAGTGACAGTAGCACTTTAAAGTGAGACTAGAGCTGTGTTACTGGAGATGCTACACAGCGACTACCAGCTTTCAAGGGGTCCTTGGGCTGTCAGTGGCGGGCGCTACGGTCGATGAATGACGGTCACACGTTTCTGCTCTCGGTGCCTGTGTTATAATTGTTTCCTATGACAGTTATATAAGAGTATCAGTATGTGTTTGTTAGAGGCTAAATTCAGTCACCAAGAGACAGCCAAGAACCCGATGACTCATCTCGGAGAAACGGAACAAACTGCCGCATTCACACAAAATTCCCCAAATCTGTTTATTACCTCCTCTGTTGATGTCATCGTGTTTCCCTGATACAGTTTTATAGGATAATTTACAAAAGTTTACAATAGGAACATGTTACACATGTACACACAGATGCAGTTATGTCTAGAACAAAAAAAAAATCATGCATGATTTGCATGCATTACCCAATTTCCCCTCATGGATTTCTGAGTCTGATAAGCAAGGTCGAATTTCATACAAAGTGTTTTTACCTTTAAGATGTCTTCATGCATAACACATTGTTTTCTGGGATAAACATAACACACCGCAGGGGGGCTATAAATGGCACAGCTTTGTGCCAACCCACCTGGTGGTTCCGGTACAGATGTCCTCAGTTTACTGAATATCTCACAATTACTAAGATAAGCAATAAACGGCTCCAAATGACGGCAATGAATGGGTAAGTATTTGACATAAATGTGGTTATCAATAGAATAAATATAACTTATTTAAAGAGTTTCTGCAGTTTTGAGTAACTTGAACTGTAACCAAAAAACAAAACAAAAACAAAAATATTCCATATCATTTTTATCCATCCATTATCCAAGCTGCTTATCCCAATAATTTTTTACATTTTAAAAAAAAAAGGTCTTGTTAAACACCTTTCAGGGTTATCGCACACAAAAATTCTCATAATTGTTAAAGTCATTTACAGCACATCACAAAATTGAACACATTTGTTGTCTATACTTTTGTTAGCGTCTGGTAACAAGTAATCTTAACTTCAACGGGTAATTTAAAAAAAGGGTTGTTACTGTCTTTCACTGACACGTTTCTGGAAAATGTCTTGTTGAACAGATTTTTGAAGGCAAATAGCTGTTTGTGTGTGTGTGTGTGTGTGTGTGTGTGTGTGTATGTGTGGGGGAAAGAAAAAATATTTAAGGGAGTGTGCACACACTTGTCAATGTGTACAACTGGGTATGTATACATGTGTAGCCGTGGAGGCTTGCAAGAGTGTTTGTCATGCATCAAATGCTTGCTTGTATGTTTGTGTGTGTGTGTGTGTGTGTGTGTGTGTGTGTGTGTGTGTGTGTGTGTGTGTGTGTGTGTGTGTGTGTGTGTATGTGCATGCGGGCATCACTGGCTATGAGTGCATCATTTAGCACTCGCGATAACGATCTTCCATCTCTTCTCACAGATGGTCTGATTCAATTTTGGCCCAGTCAAAGACAGAAAGTTGCTGCTGCTTCTGCCTCTGCAGGAAACTGTCAAAACAAAGAAAATACCTGACTAAATATGGAAGTGCAAGACATATCGAAAAAGCGTGGGGTGGGGTGGGGGGGGGCATTTTCCTGGCAAGGTCTGCGTCCACCCACGCCTTGGAGGACAAGGTCAAGGCAACCCATAGAAGGCCATTTTTTTGAGACCATTATTATTCTATGGTGAAATATATCCATTCTGGTGGAAACGGTGAAAATGCCCCCTGACCCCAGGGCATGGCTGGACACTGAATGGTTTCGTGAACATGGACGTGATGAAACCCATAAGCTAATGCCCATTTAATCACTGCACATTAACCCAAATCAACACTGAAGATAGCATTAAAATAGCATTGCCTGAGGCACTGAGTTTGACTACCACCAGCAAAACACAATGATGCTGACATTTCTCATTGGAGAAGGGCGCACTGAAGTAGCTGCAGCAGCCCAGAGTGACCTAACACCCAATTAACACTCTTCATGTTGGTGTTTCATTTATAATTGGCAGTGTAGCATGGTCCATCAGACTCAGCCTCAACACAATCAGCTCCTCTTGAACCCAGAATCCCAAGTAAACATTTGCCGTAGATGAACTGCACCATGAAAAAATTAATTAGCTCTCCAATATGACTGCCGGCAATTCATTCTGCTCTAACTGAATGTCATGCTGGGCTCATTACTTAATCAGTTTTACAGGAATCATATGAAACGGCGTTTTCATATTCTTGTCTGGAGCTATTCCAGCACTGCTGTCGGTTGCTATGCTCTCGGGGAGCAATAAGGAAAACTGCATATACATGTATTTTCAATATTTACCAAGGAAAAGTGATTCAAACAATAATGGCTTAATTATGTATGTAAGGTGTTTATCAAGACGTGTCCATATCAGGAATCAGGGACAATGTCATTTCATTTTATGTATGTGCGTAAAGGAAATGAAATTAAATATGGTTTCCCCGAGCCCACAGCAGTGCAACACAGACAAAACACATATCCAAAAACACATATATATCCAAACTACAAAAATACACAAACTACAAAACTACAAAAACCCATATCCAAAAACTTCCTTATCCAAAAACATATCCAAAAAAATTCCACTGTCCAAGAGGACAAACGTCAGCCAGGATGACTATCAGAACTGCCAGTCTGCATGGGCTAGCAGTTAGCTTAGCCTGCCCCTCTTCTGCATCCTGTCAGACCACCTTCGGTGTTTCCTCTTCGGGCGCAGCTCCAGGCAGAGCGGTGGTCCCTGGGCCCACAGGACGCAGCAGACCAGGCTCTCCCAGCCGATCCAGCGCTCCCGTCCATCAAACGAAGACACAAACTTAAGACACAAGGCACGGACAAATACACTGCATAGCTGGTACTGTGTGAGGCCGCCGCAAGTATAAGTTCGTGCTGCCATCTTCCCACACCGGTACTGGGTGAGGCCGCAGCAAACGTGAATTCGTGTTGCCATCTTCCCAAACTGGAAGCGGGAACTTGATAGATGAGGATGATTTTGATGATACAGAATATATAAAGTACGTACAGGGACTGTGTACATGCATTTACACAAGTGTATGGACATGATGTTATGTTACGTTATATTATGGACAACGTGTTATCGGTGATGATGCACAGTAATGAGAGCAGCAGAGGTTGCACGTCTGGTGTGTAAGCTGTGCTTTTCAGACACCTCTTTTTCTTTTTTTATATTTAGCTTTTTTTTTAGAGACCTGATACAAGTGCGACACCCATCTCCACTCCCCCAGGAGAGGGATGACAGGAGAGAATCAATAAAAAGTGGCTGCGCCTCATCCTTCATATCCATGTGTGTTTGCAAGTAACCGAGTGTATGGATGTACACGTGTGTGTGTATGTGTGTGTGTGTGTGTGTGTGTGAATGTATGCACACGATTCGGCAATGTGTATAAGTGAATATTTATGTGTGTGACAGCCGAGTGAATGCGTCCGTTGGTGTCGGTCAGGTGCATTATCAAAAGGTTTTCTTTGACCAGTCAAGTACGATTTCCCATTGTTCCAATGAGCACTGGTCTGTGTCTAAGAGTGTGTGCGCGCGTGTGTGTGTCTGCATGCATGTGATCACTGACGTGTGTCTCAGTGCCGAACCAGTTGGCAGACGGTGCCAGGTGCGAGTCCATTCTCCCAGCAGTCACGGGTCTGTGGGGGTCACTTTAAACACAGCACTGACCACCCAGTGGCGTGAAAAATGGCACCCCCCACCCCACCCTCCCAGACATGAGTGTGCGTCTCGGCCTCAGTGTGCATCCCGGTCTGCTTGGATGAGCACATGGGTGTGTTCCTTATAAATACACACGATAACATTTCCGCCATGTCCCCTTGTACGTATTTACAGTGCGGTCAGATGTGTGTATTTGTGGATGCCCACGCCTGCACAGGGGGACGTGTAGGTTGTGCGCGTGAATGTAAGTCGGTAGGTGCATGCACATGTGTCTGCTCTTGAAAGGAGAGAATCAGAGGGAGGCCTTGGGGATTTTACGAGGTCAGCCTCCTGTAGAGTGGAACGGTTAGAGGGAGATAATAATAGCCGGGTCAGGATTCAATTATTTGCCCGGGGATTAACCTTATGAGGTCTTTCAGGGAGGTCAGTGGGTGGCAAAGGGTTTCGGGCAGCTGAAACAGAAGCAAGTTACAAAGTCCTCTTTGTCATTTCCAAGTCCTCCCCGTACTGGCACAGGCCGCTACAGGACACAGCCACAGGTCAGTCAGACTGGATATAGTTTTAAGTTAAACACTATTGAACTGTTGTGAGGTTGTCCTGTGCTTTTTCAACCGTAGACCCACCCAACATTGTGTAAATCGTTGTCCTGTGCACGAGGCCTATTGAAATAGACCCGAAAAATATAGTCTTGCCATGTGGGGACCAAACAGCACTGCACCTCGCTTTTTTTTGGGATCCCCCCCCCTTTTTCCCCCCAGTTGTACCCGTCCAATCACCCCACTCTTCCGAGCCGTCCTTGTCGCTGCTCCACTCCCTCCGCCGATCCGGGGAGGGCTGCAGACTACCACATGCCTCCTCCGATACATGTGGAGTCGCCAGCTGCTTCTTTTCACCTGACAGTGAGGAGTTTCACCAGGGGGACGTAGCACATGGGAGGATCACGCTACCCCCCCTCCCCAATTCCCCCTCACCCCTGAACAGGCGCCCTGATCGACCAGAGGAGGCGCTACTGCAGCGACCAGGACACATACCCACATCCGGCTTCCCACCTGCAGACACGGCCAACTGTGTCTGTAGGGACACCCGACCAAGCCAGAGGTAACACGGGGATTTGAACTGGCGATCTCTGTGTTGGTAGGCAACGGAATACACCACCACGCTACCTAGATGCCCTCTCATAAAAAAATAAAAAGGCAATGCACCTGGCTGTGACCTATTTTCGGTCTCGGATCTTTTTCTTTCTTACTGAAAAGCACTCTCACTATATAGTTTGAGTCAGTTGATTAAAGACGGACATGGTCTGGCTTAAAAACAAAGTTCATCAAGGAATGATTTTTATACAGGCCAAATAAGTTTGAGATGTATTACATAGTTCCTGTCTGTTTACTGTACAAATGAAGGTGCATGCATCACGCATATGCACGTTCATCACATACTTGTAAATGCGCACACACACACACACACACACACACACACACACACACACACACACACACACACACACACAGGCCAATAGCAGGTGCACGTTCACATATACAGAGTGCATCTATCGTGTGCACTCCCCCAAGATGAGAGATGAGAGAGAACGGGAATTTCACAAGAGTGGAAAAGTCATACCATCAAAAGCAGCCAACTGATGTGAGTGAATTAATGTTCAGCAACGTGCTATCCAAAATACTTATGTATGAGCTAATGGAAGGAGTCCTCTGGAGTGGGGAGAAAAATTAATGTGTTGATGAGGAATGTCCTAGATACTCACAGGCCAAGAAAAGCAATTTGTTGCACTACCTGTTTGCCGTCTGCTGCACCGTCTGCCTTATTGTCTCTCTGTCCATTTCTTCCTCACTTCTTATTCCCCCCCTCTCTCTCCTTCCCCCCCTCTCTCTCTCCCTCTCTCAGAGAGTGATAGATTACTCTCATTTGGATAGATAGATAGATGGATGGATGAGAGATGGGTAGATGGATGATAGACAAACAAACCGATAGAAAGATAGACAGATATATAGATGGATTGATACATAGGATTGATCTGATAGATAGGTACATAGGCTTGATCGATTGATTGATAGATCAGGCATGAAAACGGGTCAGGGGTGAAAAAGATGAGAAGGATACGACCCTCTAGGGGGGTCCCAGGGCATGCTCCCCCGGAAGAAAATTTTGAACATTTTACATTTAAATGCATCAATCTGGTGCACTTTGAGAGAAAAATCAAGCATAATTACAAGACAGTATGTATATGTTCACATTATGCTATATAAGAAACGAGACTGACAACTTCTCTCATGAAATGTGCAAGAGTGCAGCTTTAATATAGGGTAATAGTAGCAGAACAAGATAGGAATACTAACAACATGTGTATGGGTGTAGTTTATATCTTTTTGGCAGAGAATGCACCGTGCAAATCCTTGTTTATTGATCTTCTGGAAGACATCCGACAGATGGAATGAGAGCTCTTGTTCTTTCACTCTTATTTTCCCTTCTAGTTTAAGCCACGACCAATTCCAGCTGCATTTGATGCCTGCATCCACTTGTTTTACAAGAAGAGCATCTTTCTCTCCTAACACACTCATTCTGGAAAAACAATGTTAACGTTAGTAGGGTTAACTTCTAGCTGAATTGATAAGTGGTGGTTGTTCACACTTGGATCTGACGTTACATGTTATAGAGATATCTGTCCACTTGAAATCAGATGTGTAAACGAGTGTTTCACAAGTTCAGATAAGTAACTTAGACTATAAGCCTAACGTTACCCTAACCCACAGAGTAAAATTGAAAATCGTTTTACACACAACGTTAGGCCTACATACATAGTTGGATTTCAGATTAAAAGGTATCCGGTATTTACAGTTACAATATAGTAGGTCAGGGGTGCCCACTACGTCGATCGCGATCGACCAGTAGATCGCGAAGGCAGTGCTGGTAGATCTCCATGACATTCCAAAAAAAAAACTTTTTTTTTTCTTCCATAACATTAGCCTATCATTTGTCCTCCATTTGGCATTTGCCTTTTGATTGACGTAAAGGACGGCCAGTCTGCTGTTGCCTAAAACCAAAGATTCTAGAGTGGAACCTAAAACTTTGTTACATTAGGTTACCATAACAACCAGAGCCCTTCTCTAAAGTACATTGAAGTTCACATGCCCACAACGTGAGCTAACGCAGAACTGCATCGAGCTAGCTAGTTCAACTCGCTAAAAAAAAATTCTACTAAAAAGTGAAACAAAACAAAAATGAGTGGGGGAGCCGGACCTAGGAAGAAACAAAAAACCTACCATTTCCATGTGGAATGGGAGGAGGACTTTTTTTTCACCATGTCTTATTCCAAATGCGTTTGTCTCCTCTGTCAGTCTAGCATTGCTATCCCAAAGAAAGGAAACGTGGAGAGGCACTTTCGAACTGTTCATAAAAACTATGACAATGACTTCCCTCCGAAAAGAGAGCTGAGAAAGAGAAAGGTGAGGGAACTAAAATCGCAGTTAATCGCCCAGCAGTCGCTTTTCACGCAGCCGAATTCAAAGGCAAAGGCAGCCACCGAAGCATCTTTACGGGTGAGTCACTCCATCATTAAAAATAAGAAGGCCTTCCAAGATGGAGAGATGAGGAAAGAGGCCTTCCTTGAGGCAGCAGATTCGTTGTTTCGGGACTTTAAAAACAAATCAGAAATAATATCTTCAATCAAAGCTCTCCAGTTATCAAGAGATTCCGTCACAAGGCGCTGTGAAGTGATGGGCGATGATTTGACACAGCAGCTTTGGAGGGACATCGTGCTTCTCACTACAATTGGACGAGTCTACGGACATAAGTGATACGGCCCAGTTGTGCATTTTCATTCGCATGGTGTTTCAAGATATGACCGCAAAAGAGGAGCTGTTAACAATACTACCCATGAAGGAACACACGCGGGGAGAGGACATTTTTCAGATCTTCAAAAACTTTGTGGATAAGATCCAGCTCCCAGTGTGTAAACTGGTGTCAATCACCACGGACGGTGCGGTGCGCCTGCTATGGTGGGCCGCTCGAATGGATTTATTGCCAAGTGCAGGGAGGACGATGCTTTCCCAGACTTCCTTAATTACCATTGCATAATACACCAACAAGCATTATGCGCAAAAATGCTAAACATGAAAGAGATCATGGATGTGGCAACCAAACCCGCCTGTTCTACTCGAGCGAGGTCTCTTCAAAGACGGTTGTTTGGTACACATTTGGAAGAGGCCGACTGTAACTACTCTGGCCTCTTGCTACACACTGACGTGAGAAGGCTTAGTAGAGGGAGATTCTTGCAGAGATTTCGAGAGCTCTGTCCGGAGATTACGGAGTTTCTCCTTATCACTAAACATGCGGAACACAAGCAACTTCATGACAATCAGTGGCTGCTAGACTTGGCATTTCTAACTGATTTAACCAACATGTTGAACGAGCTTAATTTAGAGCCGCAAGGAAAAGACAAAAGCGTGGTAAACATGATCAGCTCAGTTAACGCTTTCAAACGGAAAATGCAACCCCATGCCCTCAAAGTAGCGCGCTGTGATTTTGGAAACTTCCGAAACCTCGCAGCAGAGCTGGAGAAGCAAGGGAGGGCATGTCCACAACTTAACAGTGCATGCTACACATTGAAAATGTCCGGTCAGACTTTGACAAACGGTTTCAAGACTTGGCTTTGCTTGAGCCAATCGCTACATTTATGTGCTACCCATTTGGGGAAGATACAGAGGTGGATTCCCTCGCCTCAAAAATGGCAACACTGTTTCACCTGAACTCGTCTGCAGTGGAGGATGAGATGCTGACAGTACAGGCTGACATTCAGCTTAAGTCCAGGGCGCATGGAGAGTTTTGGAACTTACTTACAGAGGACAAGTACCCAAACATGAGGAAATGTACAACCTCCTTGACGGCATTATTCGGCTCTACTTATTTGTGTGAGTCAGCCTTTTCTCACATGAAGATTATCAAGTCCAAATACCGTTCCACCATGACAGATGATCATTTGGAGGCCTGCTTGAGGCTGGCTACCAGCAGCTACTGTCCGAACTATGCAACCCTGTCTGACTCCCTCCATTGCAGGTCATCCTCAGAGTGGAGAGGTAGAGATCACAAATCTATTTACCACAGTTGTAAAGGTTCATGCAGTGATGCAATTTCAACATAGTGTAGTAGCAAATGCTTGGTATGATTATTACCTGTGTCAGGTTCAATATAAATGCAAATCCGTTGCAATACTGTATATGTAACACAACATGTATATAAATACACACACTGCATATGAATGTTCATATATATGTAAAACGTGTATTGAGTATTTTTATTGTTATTTTTAATATGAGTAGAACATTTTGACCTGGTCATTTTAAAAGTAGCTCATGAGTCAAAAAATTGTGGGCACCCCTGTAGTAGGTTAATACGTAACATTATGTCCCTTCCACTGACTAACATTACTCAACATAATTCTGTGAATGTAAAGTTACACGATGTATTTCGCTATGCTCGCCTGCGCTTTAGCGTGATCCTGGAACAGCCAGGCACTAGAGAGCCCCCAGGCTTGCGCCGCTCATAAATCGACAGTTACAGTCCAGTTCTTTGATATAAGCCTGTCCTGTGACCCATACACATAGGACAGTGAAATTATGATATTGTTAACGTTCGCTAACGTAACGTTAGCTAATTTGTTGACTCAGATTCTACAATGTGAGTTAGCTAACTTAGAACACAAAAAGCTAGCTAACATTAGCTAGCTAGCGTTAACGTTACCTCAGCCTCCCACCCCACCAGTTCCTCAGTCCGCATATCCTGAAATGGGTTTTAGAGATTTTGAGAATTAGCCAACAATTAACGTTCATCGTGTTTCTTTTTGAGGGATAACGTTAGCTATACAACCTAGTCTGCTGCGTATACAGTGTAAGCTAATGTTAGCTAACGTTACCCTACTAACTAGCTAGCTAACAATTTTCCACAAGATGCAAATCTCTCCACCTGTCTGTGTGGAACATAGCTAACGTATGCGTTGATGACACGTGGATTCTTTATTAAATCTCTAGCTAGTGATAGATTAGCTACCTGAAATCATGTAGGACTAGGCTATGTCAACAGAGCTCCTGAGTAACGTTATACATCAGAAAATATTGAAATGATTGAAACGCTCACCAAATTCAGTCAGGCAGGCATCAGTCAGCTAACGTTAGTCCAAAGAGTTGTCTTCCCTCAGCCCCATGGAATGCCCAGCCCCGCGCGCTGCTCCATCAATCGCTTTGGTCAGCACAAGCACTCGCTGCATGAGCACTTCAAGAACCAATTGGGTAGCGGTACCTTCCCAGAGAAGACTGGTGACGCGAGGCCCCTCGCACTCGTATGGGGAATATTTTGGTCAATGAAAAAGGCGAATTCGAATTCGATAGGCCAGCTCACCATGGCTCCGCGCTCTCGTGTATAACTCCATGTCCGGTCCATACACCCCCCCCCCCCAAAATATTTTTTCATCGGCTCTACACGATTCACGTAGGTCACCTATTTTGGATTTAAAACGGCGAATTTCGCCGAAAGGTGAGCGATTTTCATGCCTGTAGATATAGATAAATGCTTTTTCGGGATCATGTGGGCTGGGGTCTTTAATTTCCCAGCATGCTTTGGGTGGAAAGAGGGGAGACACTCTGAACAAGTTGTCAGTCCATTGCAGGGCCAACACACAGACTCATGCTTTCATGCATACCAGCTGGACATTTAGAGACTCCAATTCACCCGACAAGCATAAACACAGGGTGAAGGTCCACATGGAGAAGAGCAAAGTAATGTGTGTGTATATATATATATATATATATATATATATATATATATATATATATATATATATATTTTCACAATGAAGTTTTCTGGCTAACAGTATGAGAGCTGAAAAGCAAACAAACTGGCTTTTGATCCAGCAGCCTTCTCTTATGGTTCTGTCAAGTGGCATTAGCCTGATAACCCAACCAAAAAAAAAAACAACAAAAAAAAATATCACCCTCAAGGTATCAAAGCCACTAATCCACAGTATGGACAAGCTAACTGGATAGAAGTGCAAGAAAATAGAGTCTCTCCCTGCCAAGTACCTTTCCCCCCCCCCCCATTTCATTTTCCCTCTCACTCATTTCTTTCTTCATGTTTCCTGTAGCTGGCGGTACAAAGCAGCCCAAATTTCAGCCAACAGCGTTGTGTGCTGGGACTGCTCTGATCAAGTGACCGCGAGTTGCACGCGATGCTGCATTGTTCCGAGTTGTACCATTTCATGTCTGACATATTCACCGCGTGGAGAGCGACATTACCCTCCTGTTATGCCGAGAATGGAGGGATACAAAGCAGGGACCCTCTGAAAATGTTAGTGAGATGAATTATCTTCACTCCTGTAAGACACACAGTACAGTACAACCAGGCCTGGCACTCCACCGCTCTATTTCCAAAGCTACCGCGCCGATGACGGCCTGCTGTGTCTTCTGACTCACAGGAGACCTGAGTTTGAACCTGCCTTGGCCCACAAAAGATGAGGTCACTCCAGATAAAGTCATCAGCTATTCAGCTGCGCTGGTGGTTCCCAGTCTTTATTTGTCAACCTCCGGCTATGTCTGATAAAAGTTCTACTCCTCCTTTCTACTCCTACTCCTGCCGTAACCTGCAAATGATAGGGAGCAGCCTCAACACCGCGGAGGCTGAGGGTTCCCACCACGAATAGCCAATTAACTAAAATAGATGCAGTGATTGGGTACTTTGGATAAAAGACAGCCGTCACTCGTCTCATATCATTATACTTGTGAATAAGGGCAAATAAATTCAGTGAAAAAGAGGGCTTAATGACACGTAACAATTTTGAAAATACAGCCGATTTCAAAACCAGCGGCTGAATTAAATCGTTAAATATTCTGAAATTAAACATATCACTTAATTTGTTCCCCTGCTGCTGACATCCATCCAAAATTTGAGAAAACAGGCATTTAGACATGCACGGGAAAACTGCACTCCATCCGACTTCTGCTCTCCATCATGAATTAAACAGTAAAGTAAATTTATTGACATTTTTACATCAAAATAGTCTAACCACACCAGTCAGTATAAAACGTGCTGTAGCCAGCGCCTTCGTTTGCTTCCCCATATGCCAATCAGACTCCCCTTCAATGTCTCTAATTGGGAGCGTTTAATTCAATCTCCTAATATATTTTTTTGTTCTCTCTGAACAGCCTGCACTTCCAGTTAAAGTTATAGTCTCCTCCACAGCGGCTCCGGGGTCAAACTACGGGAAGTGTTGAAAAAGCTTTGTGAGCTGCGAGATGTCATTACCGACTGCCTGCTGCTGTTCCCATTATAAAAGATAAAGTGAAACAGCAGCTGTTTAGCTACCTCCTAAAAGCTGTGATTATAGGTGTGTGTGTGCACACGCTCATGTGTGTGTGTGTGTGTGTGCGCAATACTCTTAGATGGGAGAATGATAGAGGGAGGAAGAAGAGAAAATGGGAGCACTGGAGAGTTTCAGTACTTATGGTATCAGTTGACATGATTGCTTTACTCCCCGAAAAGCCCCAAAAATTAAATAAAAAAATAAAATAAAAATCTCAGACTCTTCCAACATGAGAAGGGAGCTATAAAATTTTGGACATAACCATGAACAGACAGATGTGCATCCGTTAGCTTATCCGTCATCAGCCCGAGTACAAATTAAATTGTCTGTGCCGCATTACAATCCACCACACCGTTCCTGGGCCGGTTCAGCCGGTGGTCATGTTGCTGAGTTAGTCCCCTGAAAACCTCGCAAGGAAGCCAACGTCTTTTCTCTCCTCGGATGAAGTGTTTAAAATACTTGAGTTGAGGGCGTCCGGGTGGCGTGGCGGTCTATTCCGTTGCCTACCAGCACGGGGATCGCCGGTTCTTATCCCCGTGTTGCCTCCGCCTTGATCGGGTGTCCCTGCAGACACGGTTGGCCGTCTCTGCGGGTGGGAAGCCGGATGTGGGTATGTGTCCCGGTCACTGCACTGGCGCCTCCTCTGGTCAGTCGGGGCGCCTGTTCAGGGGAGAGGGGGAACTGGAGGGAATAGTGTGATCCTCCCACGCACTACGTCCCCCTGGCGAAACTCCTCACTGTCAGGTGAAAAGAAGCGGCTGGCAACTCCACATGTATCGGAGGAGGCATGTGGTAGTCTGCAGCCCTCCCGGATTGGCAAAGGGGGCGGAGCAACGGCCGGGACGGCTCGGAAGAGTGGGGTAATTGGTCAAGTATAATTGGGTATAAAAAAAAAGGGGAAAAAATACTTAAGACTTTTTATGTGCAACAGGAACTATCACCAGGTCTCAGTTTACCACAACAATTCAATTCAATTCAATTTATTGTCATAATGAATGAACAACATATAAGATATAAGCACAATAGGCCGTAGCTGATTTTTGCTGTTTTGGAATTACTTGCAGTGTAACGAAAAGAGGATTATTATGCAAAATTTCAGTCAGCATGGTGCGGGATCTACTATGTGGACTTTGATGAACTATGATAATAAGTAGACGGTCTTGTTTTCTGCGCTGCAATACTTGTATCCCTTGCAAGTGAATGTAGTGTGGACCCTCGCATTGAGGAGACACTTACCTAAATGAAGCCATACAGAGTATGATGGAAATATGCCCTATAAAGGAAGGCATGCAAGGGAGAATGCCATAGCATATTGTCAAGGTTTTGCTTGATATTTCCAATTCAACGCAACACATTTCAGCTATTTTCCAGAGCATTATCTACCTCAAGGCATGGTCTAAAGGTTGCACAGGCATTTCATTATCTTGGAGACAATGTTAGCTGTAATGTGACAGAAACGGTTACACGTACACATTTCAATGCCGTTGCATGAGGCTGCCCATCAGCTTTGTAATGCTTCTCGATTGCGTTTTCTCCTACCAATCATGTGCTGTCGGCATCTCTGGGTCCATGCTAGTACATAACACGCTTCATTGTGTATTCAGTAGACAAGCTAATGCTATGTCTCCCCGGTGATGATGCCTGCTATAGGAGGCTCAACATAATTGAGTTACATCAAAGCTGCCTTGTCTGCATTATCTCAGATGTGATGACTGCTCTCTCTCTCGGTCTGAATGTCTGATGGCAGCCATAGAATGCTTTATTAGAGACAGCCGGAGCCTAGGATGCAGATAGCAAGAGAAATATTGGTTTTGGTACACTAAGGATGAGCGGATAATCCTGTTCTTTTGTGGAAGTAGGCCGTCTCCATCTCATCAATTAGCCAGAACAACTTAGTTTGTAGATGTTATGTTCCAAGGCAGTAAAATAGGCTTGGCAACCTGTCGCCCCCCTCTTCAGTCTCAAGCACCTGGCAGGAAGCTTGAATTTAGTATATATTTACCTGAGTGGATGGGAGACGATTAATCACGTTCGCTCTCCAGCAGCTGAAGTGTTTAGTTTGCAAATACGACCCTCTGCTTTTTCTTCAGGGAGGATGGCCAAATTAAGGAAGAGTGGGAGCAAAAGCATGTGGAGGACTGAATGGAGCGATGGATTTGTGTCATTAACCTTTAGACATAATGTGTTTCAGAGTGAGGAACATTTCCCCATCTTCTTCTGAAATTTTAAAGGTCACACTGCCAGCACAGGCCTCAGAATTGAGATGACTTTTACTGAGTTTTCTTCGTTCCGCAGCATAAAAATGGACATTAAAGGAGAGTGCCGAGGCATACATGCAGGAAACAAGTGCAGACGACCGCCGACCTCCATGAGCTATTCTACACCAGGCTGACTTCACCTCCTTCTTGTTCTTAAACATGCCCCAACACAAATTTATGTGTTCATTTCAACACACAAATTAGAAGTCAAGCTGTTTGCAAAGACTTTTCAGGCCACCATTCCACTCCATCATTACTCCAAGAGCAGACAAAGACACAAACCAAAGTGAACAAAGCAAAAAGTGAATAAATAGACATGCAACCTTTTGAGGTCTTTCCCTCCCATATTTTCTAACTGTAGATCAGGCAGTAGAAAATCGAGCGTGCATACATTTTTTAAAATGTACTGGTAAACCTCCTTTCTGTCTATCTTGTGATTTCTCGTCACTTTAACCGAGGCATTTGGCTTTGCTGAGACACCACCTCGGCTCTGCCAGTGTTAAGTTCAGGGGCTCAAATTTCCACTTAGCGAAGCAGGGAACTTGAAATGAGAGGCAAACTTGGACAACCAATAAAAATGAGGAAGTGTTTTGAGGTATTTATGTAAGCCCATACGGCTCCTGTAGAATTCATCAGGCTCATTCAGACCCCGCTCGCTGGCTTGCCAATGGGAGAATTTCACTGAAACATCAAATTCCTAGCATTTGAAAATGGGCTTTAGCATATCAACTGCCAAATGCTAAATGCTCGCACAGGGACCATGTCTCTTAAAATGAAAATAAGATTGACCAAGTACGGTATTGATACCACTTCTACTGATAAGTTGGATAGACAGACATTCATACAGGTGACGAATTAAAGAAAAATCCAGCATAAAGTTTCTTAGTAAGGTGTTTGTCCACCACGAGCCTCCAGAACAGCTTCAGTGCTCCTTGTCATACATTCTACAAGTCTCTGAATTCTACTGGAGGGATGAACACCACTCTTCCGAAAGAGATTTCCTCATCTGGTGTTTCGATGATGGTGGTGGAGAGTGCTGTCTAACACTTCGGTCCAAAATCTCCCATAGGAGTTCAGTTGGGTTGAGATCTGGTGACTGTGAAGGCCATAGCATATGATTTACATCATTTTCATCCTCATCAAACCATTCAGTGACCCCTTGTGCCCTGTGGATGGGGGCATTGTCATCCTGGAAGAGACCACTCCCATCAGGACAGAAATGTCTCATCATAGGATAAAGGTGATCACTCAGAATAACTTGGTATTGATTTGCAGTGACCCTTCCCTCTAAGGGGACAAGTGGACCCAAACCATGCCAGGAAACTGCCCCCCACAGCATAATAGCCCCCGGACACCCTAACTGTAGGGGTCAAACATTCAGATTTTTGCTTTAATTTGTCACCCGTCTGCATAAGCCTATCCATAGCATCTATCTTCCTCCACTTCCTCCAACTATGTGTTGATCAAGGCTTGCTGAGTGGGAATAATAGAGTGAGAAAATAGGATATAATGCCCAGCTCCCAACCCTCCTCTCTTTCTGTCTTTCTCTCTGGGATGAATCAGATCTTCCTTATGTCTTTGACTTTCTTCTGGAAGCCTGCGCAGATGAAGGGCTTCACACAGACTGATGTAGAAATAAATAGGCGAGACCAATGTGGGACTGTCTGCCGATTGATTTTCAAGAGGCGATCCTTGTATCATCCTTGGCTCTGATATCCTATCTGTCTCTGTGTCGGCCCCCAGATACACGTCTGAGATGAAAAAGCCCAGACACAGTGCCATGTAATAGCGCTTTGAACCTGGGACACTGGGGCTTTTCAATCACACTCCAGATGGAATGAATGCCCTTGCACACAGCAAAGAAGAAGCTTCGACATTATTTATCCGCCCCGAGACGTTTCATGCCTTTGGAATTGAAAAATGAACGGACAGGTTTTGTATTATTTCTTTAATATCAAATCACATCACCACAGTGTGTCAAAATGGCTCCTTTTGAAGTAGTGAAGCCGACACAATACTGGGCAAGATGGTGAAACCTCCAGGCATGACTCTTCGTCGTCTCTTTTTTCTTTTTGGGGCAAAATTCCAAGAACTTCCCCTTCAAACCGGCCTTTGTAGTTTTAAAGGAATAATTCACCCATAATAGAGAGCAATGACCACTGTATCAATTTAGCTAGGGAAAAATATAACTCTTTCCAAAGTCACATTTGAGATCTGGGAAGAGATCACTACCCGTGTGTCCATTAATTGTCAAGGGAATTTCAAGCGAACCTTTAAAATGTCGCAAAAAGAAAAAGAAAATGCAAATTAGGCACGTTTCCATCAACTGTCAAATAAGGTTTAATCAGTTCATCTGCATACAACGTTTATTGACATACGTTTCTGTCAATAAACGTTGTCTCCATATGAACTGACTCAACCTTTGATTTTCTTACCTGGCTTACTGAGCATGCGTCAAGACGTTTCCATCAACTGGTTTGGAGCGAACCTGCCTTCGCAGTGCGTAGTTTCGTCAGAGGTCGGCGGTATAGGCCACATCACACGTAGCTGTAATGAATAGAGGAGAAGATGCGCCGGTTACGAACAGGAAACAAAACCAGTCGCCAGTCCATTAAATCAACAAAACAAAACACATCTCATTCCGACTGCATAATTATTGCAACGTCCCTTTAAGAGCTATTTTCCCACCCACCAGCGGCAATTGCTGTCTGTTATAAACGAATAGCAAATGTGAAATGTGAAAATGAACAAATACAGAAATATACACCGTGTACGAAAAAGTCTAAACTTATCAACACAAAACACATTTACATAACAAAATAATAAAAGGAGGGGAAGCTCGCTAACCTGTGTAGTCACCCTGGCCATCTACGAAAGAAAATGGAGGGAGGTTTTCGGGAATTTGTTTCAGTTGGGATGGTCGCGATTCTTCTCGCCACGTCTCACGCGGTCCGAAGACGAGGACATCCGGGAAGACGGATGATCAGTCACGCGAGTTAAATATCCGCTACGTCACAATTTATTCGGCAAAATCCTTTTTTTTTGAAAAATACAGAAACGATCTTAAGCGAGCGGGAAGAAAACTTTTCTTTTTTTTTTTCTTCGAATTTTGCCGTTTCCATTAACCTTTTCTTATGCGATAATTCAAAACGCGCATAAAAATACTGTAGCGAATTCGGGGGACAACGCAACCACAGAAACTGCCGCGGCCGGGAAGTGAACCCGTATCGCCCGCACCGCAGGAGACATCGCTAACCGCTCGACTAAAAGGTCATACACGCCAGGCAGCGGCCAGCGTGTCTTCTTATCCATGCACGTTACACTGCCCCCCCCCTCTTTCGGGAAGCGCGTCCCCGCGCTTAAGCGTATCAGCTCCTTCACGCTTCAGGGGGCCTACGTTTCCGATGGCCTTACGGTCGCTCCATCCCACTTCTGACACCAATACAGCGAATTCGGGGGGCAGTCCGAGATACCGTCGTCACAGCCGGGACGCGAACCCGTGTCTTCTGCCCCGCAAGCGACAACGTTAACCAGTCGACTAAAGGGTCCGACCCGCCAGCCAGCGGCCAGCGTGTCTTCTTATCAATGCACGTTACAATACGTTATGGAAACACGGCTAATGATGCTGCATGGGAACGTCTCACGACTCTCCTATTGCATCACATATACGATGAAAGGTTTACATTGAATTTCCTAATGATCTGAAGAAACCTTTGTTTGATGTTCAGAAATGTAGATAATTTTTCTTTTTCTCTCTCTTTTTTTTCCTCCTCCAAATGCACCAACAGCCACAGGGCACTATAAATAATGGAGAGCACTGCAGCACCACAGTGTTGAGTCACGGAACGACAGCAAATCATTAAACTTTTTTTCTTTTTCTTTCACCGATTCCGAGTCCACGTCTGTCTCTTTCTTTCTCTCCACACTTTGTTTCACTTAGGACTGGGCTAGCCCTGTCTTCTCTGGCCAAGCGTGCAGCTTGATGGGGGTCTGACGGCGATGATCAACCCGGCTTCACTCCCTGCTGCATCTTTCAAGTGGGGGTCGGGGATCCTCGCCCCGGGGTTTGGCTGGACGGCAACATCCTATCACTTCACCTACAAGTGTCTTAACGTCCAGAGACATGCGGTATCATAAAGCACTGAGCACCCAGCCCACTGCCAGCCGTTTAATGCATGAGACGTGAAGGCCATGTCCACTGATTTTTGCATGGAAATCTTTGAGTTTCAAAGAACCGTCATCCCCTTTTCACCCCCCCCGCCTCTCTAAGAGGAGTAAGTAAGGAGTACGGGGTGGTGATGGGGGGGGGGAGTAATGGTGGCAGGCAGCCCTCCGGGTCACAAAGATGTAATGATGGGCTGGGATGAGCTAGGGTTTGCCAGAGGATTACCGTCTGTCTTCAGAGCTATCGCAGCTCTCAGAGGCCAATGTTTCAATCCCCACAGAGCAGATTTGCTCCCAAAGCCAATATGAAAATAGCAGGGCTTCGTGTGTGCCGCAAAATACATTTTGTTTGTGTGGCGGGAGACTTTGGTGTGTGTGCGCCACAGTCCAACTGCAGAGAGAAAAGCAAACAAAGAGCTATTTTTATCTCCATGGTGTATTTCTGAGGTTGCATCAATAGTGTCTTGCATGCATTGTTGCGATTAAGCAAGTCAGTAGTGGAATACTGTTAAGAAGTTATTATGTAGTCAAATTCTAA
>NC_079225.1:33716488-33736488 GCF_029633865.1 Lampris incognitus
CTAGGCTGTGATATACATGTCATTCCAATTTGTTGCTTCCGGCTTGCCGACGCAGTTGTGTGTCTGTCTGTGAGCATCAGCACAATAGGGTGGGCACAAGCGTGCAAGCCAGCAAGTTTTCTGTCTTTGTTTTACGTTTGAAAGAAATTGCCTCCCGGCAAATGCTGTCAAAACACAAACAGACCCGGGCTGGCAGGCCGGGGGAGCGGCAGCATAATTCACCTCGTCTTCTGTCCTTCCTCTCTGCGGTATTAAGTATCACTCACTGCTACTCCAACACTGTCAAACTCAATTTCAGAGTTTTTCGTCTGCCAAATCCAGCTGTATTTCCCGGCTCGCATTCTTGATCGGGCTGTGGCCAGGACAGAAAGCCAGGAAGAAGTCAGAGTGATTGGCGAATCTCAACAAATCGGTGTTGCATTTCAAAGCATGCTATCATTTGTAAAACAAAAAAAAAAAGCGAAACCTTGGCCTGAGCCCCCTTTGGTCCCCCTCTTTGCGTAAAGCTAAAGTACATGGCTCAGATAGCATCCGGTTTGTGCTCTATCACTTATGCACATGCATGAAATGAATGTTGGAGATTTTAGATTTGTCTTCATACTGTACAACTCCTTATTGCCATCCGCTAGCCTTTACTGCAGGGGCTGTCCTCTTTAGAAGAAGAAGAAGAAGAAAACACATTTTAGGCTTTCTCAACCTCGTGAGATCAAGGCCGGTTTTACAATTAACCACTGCTGGAAAATGCAATATACAGACCGAGTCCACTAATCAAAGCAAGCTGAGGGAAAAATGTAAGTGTGTAATTTATGACAAGTTGCATTTCACTGGTGGGCTCCTCCTTTTCTCCTTCTCTGCCTATCTCCACCCTGAAAGAAATTCCATTCGAGCAATATAACGAGGCTCCGGTCTCAGATTTTCAGCCATGGGAAATGATGTTTTTGTAAAGATAAGCATGCTAGGGCGTTCAAGTTTACACATATTTCCTGCTTCTTCTTTTTTTCTTCTCCCCCCCGTCGGATGTTTGTTTGCCTTGGAGTTGAAGGTATCTGGATTCCATTTGGTCGGAGATGGGCAAATATACATCACGTTGCAAAATACCCTTGAAATAATGTTTCAAAATAGAATACAAAACACTGGTGCCCGAAAATGGGTCAAGATAAATTACATGTATTTAGTATTTTCAAAATATAGGAAAATACATTGGTCACATTGGGCGTTCTGAATTTGTACAAAATGGCAGAACATTCAGATTTTTATAATGCACACAAGGCTCCGAATCACAATCCGGATCAGAATCAGAATCAGTTTTATGGGCGTCTGGGTAGTGTAGCAGTCTATTCCTTTGCCTACCAACACGGGGATCACTGGTTTGAATCCCCGTGTTACCTCCGGCTTGGTCGGGCGTCCCTACAGACACAATTGGCCGTGTCTGCGGGTGGGGAGCCGGATGTGGGTATGTGCCCTGATCGCTGCACTAGCGCCTCCTCTGGTTGGTCGGGGCGCCTGTTCCGGGGGGGGGGGGATAGCATGATCCTCCCACGCACTACGTCCACCTGGCAAAACTCCTCACTGTCAGGTGAAAAGAAGTGGCTGGCGACTCCACATATATCGGAGAAGGCATGTGGTAGTCTGCAGCCCTCCCTGCATTGGCGGGGGGGCAGCGACCAGGATGGCTCGGAAGAGTGGGGTAATTGGCTGGATACAATTGAGGAGAAAAGGGGGGGGATTGTTAACAAAACATGATATATAACTTAGTATTATATTGTTGATGTTCAGTGTTACATGTATATTGCACGGGGGTTGTTTCTGACACTGTATTAATGTTTTAAGTGTTCACCAGAGTGGCGGCCTGTGGAAAGAAACTGTTTTTATAGCTGGTTGTGTTGGAGTATAGTGCTCTGTAGTGCCTACCAGAGGGGAGGAGTTGGAACAGGTTTGACAAAGGTGTGATGGGTCTGCAGTGATGTCGCCTGCCCGTTTCCTGATCCTGGAGATGTGTAAGTCCTGAATGGAGGACAGGTTGGCACCAATGACTTTCTCTGCAGTCCTGACTGTCAGCTGTAGTCTGTTCCTATCCTGTTTGGTGGCCAATCCGAACCAGACAGTGATGGATGTGCAGAAAACAGTCTGGATTACTGCAGAGTACAACTGAATCAGCAGCTCCTGGGGCAGGTTGAACTTCCTGAGCTGACAGAGAAAGTACATTCTCTGCTGGGCTTTTTGATGATTGCATCTGTGTCGGACGCTCACCTTAGGTCCTGGGAACTGGGAGATGGTGGGGCCCAGAAACCTGAAGGTTTCCACAGCAGACACAGTGCTTTTGAGTATGGTGGGGGTAGGTATTGGGGGGGGGGGTTCTCCTGAAATCTACTGTCATCTCCACAGTTTTGAGTGTGTTCAGCTCCAGGTTGTTATGATCCCAGCTGTTCAACCCCCCATCTGTATGCAGACTCGTCATCATCCCGGATGAGACTGATGATCGTTGTGTCATCTGCAAACGTCGGGAGTTTAACAGAGTGGTCTCTTGAGATGCAGTCATTTGTGTAGATGGAGAGGAGCAGAGGGGAAAGCACACATCCCTGGGGAGCGACAGTGTTATTTGTCCGGGTAATGGATGTGATATTCCCCAGCCTCACCTGCTGTCTGTCAGGAAGTTTTTGATCCACTGACAGGTGGGGGGCTGGTACAGTGAGCTGGGTGAGTTTCAAGCGGAGGAGGTCTTGGACGATGGTGTTGAACGCTGAGCTGAATTCCACAAAGAGAACCTTTGCATATGTCCATGGGGAGTCGAGGTGTTACACGATGTAGTGCAGTCCCATGCTGATCTGTTTGCCCGGTAGGCAGTAAGGGGTCTGTGGTGTCCTTCAGGTGGACCAACACTAGTCTCTCAAAGGATTTAATGACCACAGGCGTCAGGGTGATGGGCCTGTAGTCATTTAAACCAGATATATAGGGTTTCTTGGGGATCGGGATGATAGTGGAGCTTTTGAAGTGAGAGGGGACTTCGCACAGCTCCAGTGACCCGTTGAAGATCAGTGTGAAGATCAGCATAGATCAGATTCTGTGCTCTCACAAGGCTCTGGTGAGAGTTTGAACCCTACAGGCAAGAAGAACAGGAAGTAGAACGCTACTGTATATGCACATGCCTGTACAGTGTATGTACTTAATTTACCAAGGCATAAACACACTTGCACACATATCCACGGGTGCACACTCACACCATTTTCATACAGTAAATCCCCAAAATACCAGATTTCACTTTACTGTTCAACATTTCATCTTGGACTTGAAATGAAGAAATTACTATATATAACAAGAAGCTTTGCTTGAATACTTGGATTAAAAGCTTCAACAGAGCTTTTTGCCAACTGCCTGCTTCATTTTTAATTAATCTTCCGTCATTATAAAACCTGTGGGTAAAAAGGATACGCACAAATCACACAGTAGTGAGGATATCAGACACACAGCACATCTGTGCCCTCCGTATGACAAGGTACTGTATCTAAGCACAACTGTAAAGAAAACACCCAACAAAAAGCAGCTGACTTTGATCGAACTGAAGGCGGCATGCACTGCAAAATTATTTTGGAAATGTAAATGCTGCATAATTTGTCTATTTTATTTTTCTATGGATCCCCCTGCCCTTTTTTTCTCTCAATTGTACTTGGCCAATTCTGTCGCTGCTCCACCCCCTCTGCCAATCGGGGGGGGGGGGGCTTGAGACTACCACATGCCTCCTCCGATACACGTGGAGTCGCCAGGGGGACGTAGCGCGTGGGAAGATCACGCTGTTCCAGAATCAGAATCAGAATGAATAAAGTATTCTGATGCTGATTCCCCCCCGTTCCCCCTCCCCCCTGAACAGGCACCCCGACCGACCAGAGGAGGCGCTGGTGCAGCGACCAGGTCACATACTCACATCCGGCTTCCCACCCGCAGACACAGCCAATTGTGTCTGTAGGGACGCACGACCAAGCCGGAGGTAATACGAGGATTCGAACCGGCGATCCCCATGTTGGTAGGCAACGGACTAGACTGCTATGCTACGCTATGCTATGATAACAGAAATACCGAGTAGCGTGGGCTTACAAAATCACTGTGTGTGTGTGTGTGTGTGTGTGTGTGTGTGTGTGTGTGTGTGTGTGTGTGTGTGTGTGTGTGTGTGTGTGTGTGTGTCTAAGCAGTGGCGTTTCTGGCCATTCTGGCGCCCGAGGCGAGAGCTCCAACCCCCCCCCCAAATAAGCGCCATCTTCAGGGGAAATAACACTTCTTAACTTAACTATTATAAACACGAAATCAATAAAAGTGCAACAGCAGGTTTGCAAAAAAGGCAAACAAAAAAGGAGACTCAACATGTTCAGCGTGGTTATAATATAAATAATTATCCATCCATTCCATCCAATCCATCCATTACCCAAGCCGCTTATCCCAACCGGGGTCGCGGGGATGCTGGAAGCTATCCCAGCAGTCATTGGGCGGCAGGCGGGGCGACACGCTGGACACGCCGCCAGTCCATCACAGGGCCGAAACATTCACACCTAGGGACAATTTAGTACGGCGGATTCATCTGACCTACATGTCTTTAGACCATTGGCGGCACCAGCGGATTTTTACTGGGGGTGCTCAGTCAGAGCTCGACTATTAATTGGGGGCGCTACAGAACTGTGGACATACTAATATATGCATGCACGACCAAACGCGATCACATAATTGCCCCCAATATATATATATATATATATATATTTTAGGGGCAGGTGGGGGGGCGGTGGAGGACGCCCAACCCAGCGCCCCTCCTGCAGGTGGCGCCCTAGGCAACCACCAAAGTTGTCTAGAAATGCTCCTGTGTTTACGTGTATTGCTCCTCATTTTAAGAAGAATTTACATAATTTATGTTATATCTCATGAATATTGGAGAAAGTACTTTGGGTATTTTCAAAATGCAAAATTATTCCACTCTACAGTATCTTGTTTCAAATTACATTTGAAATGTTTCAGCCCCATCAAATACCTGTGACAAAATACTCAGAAGTAACTGAAATACAGAACTGCTGCCCATCTGTCCGCGGTTGGGATGACGATTATCGGGGAGGATGAGAAGTAACGCCTTTTTCCTTTAAAGCGCACCTATCAGCCTTACAGAAAGAGGACGCGAGAGTAAGAGGGAGACAGAAAAGGAGAGAAAAGTAGCAGGTGAAGTGAGATGACAATGAAAGAAGAGCGATAGGAGAGAATACAATGGAGGTTGAACGAGGAATGACAGAGAAAGAGAGTCTTTTCTCTGCCGGGAGTGTGCAGTTATTTCAGCTACGTACCGGCCCAACAATGAACACTGACACATGCCTCATTCACCACATCGATAGCACTGAGCTCATACGCTACACTGCTGGTGGCTGGCCAGGTCTACCAAAATGTGATGCTCATGCAACATCACAAAAATTGCAGTCGATTTTTTCTTTTTTTTACTGGCACCAAAAGGTTTTTTTCCCTCGTATTTTTGGAGCAACTTGTTGCGTCATTATGCACATCTACTACTACTTTCGGCTGCTCCTGTTAGGGGTCGCCACAGCGGATCATCCGTTTCCATTTCTTCCTGTCTTCTGCGTCTTCCTCTGTCACACCAGCCACCTGCATGTCTTCCCTCACCACATCCATAAACCTCCTCTTTGGCCTTCCTCTTCTCCTCTTCCCTGGCAGCTCCATATTCAGCATCCTTCTCCCAATATACCCAGCATCTCTCCTCCACACATGTCCAAGCCATCTCAATCTTGCCTCTCTTGCTTTGTCTCCAAACCGTCCAACCTGAGCGGTCCCTCTAATATAATCGTTCCTAATCCTGTCCTTCTTCGTTACTCCCAGTGAAAATCTTAGCATCTTCAACTCTGCCACCTCCAGCTCCGCCTCCTGTCTTTTCGTCAGTGCCACTGTCTCCAAACCATATAACATAGCTGGTCTCACAACCGTCTTGTAAACTTTCCCTTTAACTCTTGCTGATACCCTTCTGTCGCAAATCACTCCTGACACACTTCTCCACCCACTCCAACCTGCCTGCACTCTCTTTTTCACCTCTCTACTGCACTCCCCGTTACTTTGGACAGTTGACCCCAAGTATTTAAACTCAGATGTCTTTGTCACCTCCACTCCTTGCATCCTGACCATTCCACTGTCCTCTCTCTCATTCACACATAGGTATTCCGTCTTGCTCCTACTGACTTTCATTCCTCTTCTCTCAAGTGCATACCTCCACCTCTCCAGGCTCTCCTCAACCTGCACCCTACTCTCACTACAGATCACAATGTCATCCGCGAACATCATCGTCCATGGAGACTCCTGTCTGATCTTGTCCGTCAACCTGTCCATCACCATTGCAAACAAGAAAGGGCTCAGAGCCGATCCTTGATGTAATCCCACCTCCACCTTGAACCCATCTGTCATTCCAACCGCACACCTCACCGTTGTCACACTTCCCTCATACGTATCCTGCACCACTCCTACATACTTCTCTGCAACTCCCGACTTCCTCATACAATACCACACCTCCTCTCTCGGCACTCTGTCATAAGCTTTCTCTAAATCTACAAAGACACAATATAACTCCTTCTGACCTTCTCTATACTTCTCAATCAACATTCTCAAAGCAAACATCGCATCTGTGGTGCTCTTTCCTGGCATGAAACCATACTGCTGCTTGCTGATCGTCACCTCTCCTCTTAACCTAGCTTCTATTACTCGTTCCCAAATCTTCATGCTGTGGCTGATCAACTTTATGCCTCTGTAGTTGTTACAGGACATGTGAGGACCTTTTCCTCTCTGCGTGGCCTCCCGAGACACTCGTGCGTGAAGGCCTGTGCACATTACCGAGGGGAGCCGGATCAGCCATCAACGGCAAATGAAGAGAGTTTTATAGGATACTTGATCTCAAGGGGGGGGTAATCCTGCAACCATCAAGAGTGATGTTGTTGTTGTTGTGTTTTTGTTGTTATTTTTGCTGAGTGGCTTCACACAGAGTTGAAGCAGAATAGTAGATATGCCAAGTCAGCTCCCTCACAGAAACTAAGAAAATAAAGATGAAAATGTATCTCTTAGGAAGTTTGTGTGCGAATGTGTGCGGCTTTGCTTGTGTGTGTGTGTGTGTGTGTGTGTATGTGGGTGTGTGTGTGTCCTGTCTGTATGCATGTGTGTGTTTGATTTAAATCAACTGTGTGCCCATTTTTAATGTGACTGGATGTGCAAAAGGATATTTGTTATTGGATTTGTGTGTGCGTGTGTGTGCGTGTGTGTGCGTGTGTGCGTGCATGTTTCAACACGCCACTTATTCCCGTGCGTGTGCCCGGGCCTGTGTGAGATAAACAGGACATGCTCTGAGGAGTGGGACGATGGCCAGTAGACACAGCTGAGGAGGCAGCTGTGAGGAGGAGGGGTCGGAGGGCGGGAAGGAGGGATGGATGGACGGACAGAGAGAAGGAGAGTGAGAGAGGGGAAGAGGTGAGAGAAAAGAAGGGACATGAAGAAATGGGAGGAGAGGAACATGCATGCTGTGAAGGGTGAAACACCCTGACAGCCCCAGGGGCCGGGGATCCAGGGCCCTCTTAAAACTCGACAGATAAACAGACAGAGTTACGCCCCACTGGTGGACCCTGGTTCTTGGTGCAGTTGGCTCAGTCTAAATACACACAAATACAAATCTATGCAGGGGCCTCCACGTATGCACACACACACACACAACACTGTGTGTTGTGTGTGTGTGTGTGTGTGTGTGTGTGTGTGTGTGTGTGTGTGTGTCAGGTAGCCTTTGGTTTTCAAACGCAGGTAAATACCAAAGCCAGTATTTGGCCTTGAAAGTGGATTGTGTGGAACTGACGAAGCGATAGGAGAGAACATAATCAGGCTTGACCATCTGCCAGATCAGAGGCAACGGCGCCAATCCTCCGTGAAATATAGACCACAGACTCACGCTAAGTCAGAGTGTCTCACCGGGCAACGTATTGACAAAAGGTTCCAACCAGTTAAACCATTCCCCCACACGTTTAGATGACCAGACTGAAAACCCAACTCCTCTCCCGCTCTATAACGAGCTTTCTTGCAGCATGTGAGCTCTCTCGTAGAATGTGCCAGAAGTCTTAGCCTGAAAGCTACAAATCCAGCCATACCAGAAGCATGTTTCTGTTTAACTGATGATACCCATGGCGTTACTCAGCCTTGGAGTGCACATCGAGTCTACGAAGGGGCGAGTCCGAGTCAAGTCGCCGAGTCATTTTGGTGCCGGTGGAGATACAAACGCAGAATCACTATCAATTTCCTCAAGTGCAAAGTGAATTTCTTTATCTTTTTTTTTTTGGATTCCCCTCCCCCCTTTTTTTCTCCCTGATTGTACTTGGCCAATTACCCCACTCTTCCAAGCCGTCCAGGTCGCTGCTCCACCCCCTCTGCCAATCCGGGGACGGCTGCAGACTACCACATGCCTTCTCCTATACATGTGGTGTCGCCAGCTGCTTCCTTTCACCTGACAGTGAGGAGTTTCGCCAGGGGGATGTAGCACGTGGGAGGATCACGTTATTCCCCTCAGTTCCCCCTCCCGCGCAAACAGGGGCCCCGACCGACCAGAGGAGGCGCTAGTGCAGCGACCAGGACACATACCCACATCTGGCTTCCCATCTGCAGACACGGCCAATTGTGTCTGCAGGGACGCTCGACCAAGCCGGAGGTAACACGGGCATTCGAACCGGCGATCCCCGTGTTGGTGGGCAACGGAATAGACCGCCACGTCACCTGGACGGCCCGCAAAGTGAATTTCTGCACGTCTTCTTCTTCTGCATTTTCTTGCTATGGTAAAAACATGAAACAACAGGGGATGAATCACTTTTCCCCAGGATAAGTCCTCCCCAACAGAAACAACTGAAGTGAGCAAGTACAAAACCATCGATTTGGGTATTTGTGAACTGAATATACATCAGGATTAGTTTAAAATATACCAAGAACCTAAACTCTCATTTGCATTGCATGTAAATATTCAGGATTGTGGCTTTAAATAGTTTAAGAACTCTTGAAGGCGTTGGGTCGTGTCTATATCCTTTCATCCTCACTTTTCAGTGCAGTATGGGTCGTTTTTAGGTGTTATAGATGTTACTCATAATTATATTTACGTACCACTTCAAAATCAATTAGTTGGCGGCCACTTAGTGTAATTAAATCCCTTAACTATGTAAAGCGCCTGCTGAAATAGTGCAGTTTAATACTCATTAATACTCAATAACACTCAATACAGCTAGAGAGCTGAGAAAATATTTGAATAGGAAACAGGTTTGTTTTCAGTCGCTCAGCTTCCTCATGAAATTCATTAATGGGGTGTTACGCTCTTCCAAACCTTGCTTAAAGAAAAACATCACTTGTTTTGCAGTTTGACATATAAGCTTCTCCTACTTCTCCTGGATCGCCACCTTGCTGTGATGGACAAGCTTGTGTGTACCAATGATCCCAAGAGCTATGCTGTCCAGAGCTTGGCTCCTGGTAGGGTCACCCAAGGCGGATAGGTCAAGGTGGAGGTTCCAGATGAAGCACAATCCAACAAAGACCTCAACAGCGGAACTGGGGGAAGATGTCTCCAGGTCACAACGGCAGTGAAGGCGGATGAAGGCTGCAACAGAAGGCGGTTCCAGATCATCTTGGTTCTCCATGCCATTGGACTCTGGCCACGCCCTGCCAAGGACCGTGTGGTTAAAAATGCAGGTGCATCAGCCACTCTGTGTAAAAAGCTGTCACGCTCAGGCATCCTTCCATTATGTGGCTCCAGGATTGCTCCAGGATTGGCCTCTACGCCCACCTGAAGACCCAGAGGGAGGACGGTCATATTCGACCCCGAGTGACTGCCGATGATGAGATATAGCCCATCAGAGTTCTATCTATCTATACCCATGAGTCGGGAGAGAGCTGTTTCTCAATTTCCTCATTAAATAAATCGCACGTTGGAGATCATCTTCTGAAAACCTCGTTAGAAAAACTTATCTGTTTTGCGGTTGAAAGACTCGTGTTTTGAAGCATATTTGGCTTCTCTAATTCTGGAATGGCAAATTACAGGTTAATTACAGCACTATCTCAGGTCATGACAGGGAGTCAAAACATTACGTTTTGTCCCCGGATACAGAAACACTCACTTTGTGGGTAACATTCAGGAGCTTTGCTGATCAACATGGTCTCTGGTCGGAGCCATCACAGCTCATTGATGACAATGCAACCCCATAGGGATGCAGAGATACCTCCTCTTGCACAGCTGATACAGACTGAACTCGATGTATCAGGTGATACCAAGTGCTGATCCACACCAATGCTTTGAATAAGGCCACAGAAGCCGGTGGTTCAGGTTCAATGGGACCAAACTGCTCAAGGTGTATAACTTATTTTCCCATAAATTAGATCTGCATCCATGCAGATGAAAAAAAAGGGCAGAAAATCAAATTACATATGGCTGTTAGGTGAGATTGGGGAAAATCTCTGCCAGCAATACTCTGTTTCACTAGTGCATTTGGACACTCCTGATGCCTTTTTGTAAAATGTAATTTACACCCATAGAGAGCACTCCAATGCACGAAGAGGTGTAAATCCACCATTTGTAGAGATGATGTTCTTTTCTCCTGTTTCCATAGAGAATTGGTCCACCTTCAGGTCAGTGCAACACAGAATACTGCAATAACGGGGGGGGGGGGGGGCTGTGGGGCTAAATGAGTGGAAGATGAAAAAGGAGGTGAAGTGGGAGGAGAAGTGGTGAAGAGGAGGAGTGGAGTTGATACCATTTAAATTGATTCCCTGACCGGCGGGCGTGCATCCTGCAACGCTTCTTTTAGCACCGATCCTCATGCAGGGAGCACACGTCTGTGGCGGCCCTTCAGTGTTTTCTCGACATTTCCTCTTGTACTCGCATCCCTCTCTTTTCCTCCCCCCCTCTCTTTCTCCCTCCATCTCTCGAGGTATGCATTCACATCCTCCTGGATTTCACAGCTCCTTTACAGCCACCCCTATCCATTCTCTCACACTCCACACTCTGTCACAACCATTCAGCTGCTGTAGGCCTCAGCAAGTAGCTCTGGCTGCATGATTCACAGTGTATCATAAAAAATAAAAAAAATAAAAATTGGGATCCTTACATTCTCTTTTCGTCCCTTTTCCATCTTCTCCATTCCTCTCTCTTTCGTCGCTCGCTCTCTTGTCCTCTACACTTTTACTCCCTCTCATCTTCCCATGCGTTGATGCCATCCTCCTCCTCTCCCCCATTTCTAGTTTTTACTTTCTTTTAATGACTTATCTTCCCATCATCCACCCTCCACACCTCCTCTTTTTCTGCCTCTGCCTCTACTCCCTTACTATCTTTGTTCCTTTTCATCCTGCCAGATTCTCTCTCTCTCTCTCTCTCTCTCTCTCTCTCTCTCTCTCTCTCTCTCTCTCTCTCTCTCTCTCTCTCTCTCTCTCTCTCTCTCTCTCTCTCTCTCTCGCGCACGCTCTCTGCCACTGACTTGAGTGCCATTTGATGAGACCTGGATTGAGAACGGCTGGAGTATCGGTGCCATGCAGCACTGCACCCTGGAGAGGATGTCTGGGAGAAAGAGACAGGCCCCCCTCACATTAAATATCATCTGACACCTAATCTGCCGCACCTTCTGCCTCTGTGATGGGAAGGAGGGGGACAGGGGATGGGGGAGGGGGGCCCTTTCCCCTGCTCTGGGAGACAGCCCCCTCTCCTTTCATGTACGGAGAAAGAAGAAGTGCCATGTAATTAATACATCAATACAAAGACTACGTGCAAGTCTTGACTGGCTTCCAGAGGAAGAGATGGAAAAGTGGCGAGTGTGAATAGCCTACCCAAGTTGCAGGTGATGGTGTAGGCATCTCTCGAACCCACGTACAGAGAGGACCAATGAAAATCTTTTGTGGATACAAATATATTCAGGACAATGGCTCGAAGCCTTTCAGGACATCCGTCTCTTCAGTCGTCACTCCTCTGAATCATATTAGGTTATCACTCGGCGGGTTTGGCAGCTGCATCATGGGTTTGGAGTAGATGTGCAATGCAGCGGCCAAGAAAACAGAGCCATTTTTTCAGGATTCAACAAAGGCTGCGGGTCTGCTCCGCTGCTGGCTGCAAATTGAAATATGAATAAGAACTGACAAGCATCGCAGGGAAATCATCCGACAAAAAACACATCTCCAGTATGGAAATACAGCATTTTCTACTTACTTACCTGTTTACTCTCTCGCTTATTTACTTCCTTGATTACCAACTCATTGTTTGTGGATATAAAACATTGGTTTGCTGGCATTGGCATTCAATTGAAGGTCTTCTCTGACAGTTTGAATAGTAGTTTGAGCTCTTACACCTGGCAGCTGAGGTTTTTTCTAATGGAAGCAATAACAGTTTTCAACTAAAAATGTTTCCTGTATCCCCCCCAACAGTGCTTTTGGTACTTTCACAGCTCATTTTTCACTTGAGGAGTTTTGTTTGGTGACACTTCATTGAATACACACACACACACACACCCACACACACACACACACACACACACACACACACACACACACACACACACACACACACACATAGTTCAGCACCTCATGCTGAGCACTGATGCCTCTCAGAACAAGTAGCCAGGTGGCTTCTCTGGACTGTGGGGGTCTGGCAGACTGGGTGGATGGCTAGCTAGCTAGCTCGCTGGCTAGCAATATCTAAGGGAAAACTTTTGGCTACATCTGCCACCAGACAAATCAGACAAATTGTCTGCCAGCATATCCGCAATGCACGCAGTGACTCCATCATGACCGTTTGCTTACAGAAAAAATTACATTGAATTGACATGTTTCTGCCATGATCCTTTGTGGTGGCAGTGGGTTGTGTGTGTGTGTGTGTGTGTGTGTTGACATGATTGTTGACATGATCTTTGTCACACACCGGCTCCAAGAGAAATGCCGGGAAAAGCACAAGGATTTATACATAGCATTGTTAGATCTCTCAAAGGCGTTTGATACAGTTAAACGGGCCCTGCTGTGGCAAGTCCTGAAGAAATTTGGATGTCCACCCTAGTTTCTCATCATCCTTGGGGACTCAGGAATGATGGCCCGAGTGGTAGTTGGGAACCACAGTTCTGAGCCCTTTGGTGTGCAGACTGGAGTCAGACAAGGCTGTGTGCTAGCCCCAGTCCTGTTCAATATCTTCTTAGTCTCTGTTACAACACTGTTATGAAGGAGGATGGAGAAGCAGGCTGGAGTCACCATTGACTTCAGGTTTGATGGTAACCTATTCAACATCAGGAGGTTTCAGGCAACTCCCAAGTTGATGTCTGAGAACATCATTGAGCTACAGTATGCTGACGATTGTGCCCTGGTAGCTCACACACCAGAAGCCCTGCAAAACACTCTGTCGGCAGTTGTAACTGCATACAGGAGAATGGGACTGATCATCGACACCCAAAAGACAGAGGTAATCTGTCAGGTGAGTGCCGGCCTCCCAAGCCACCCAACAACCTTCACAGCAGAAGGACAACAGCTGGCCACTGTTCCTGCTTTCAATTATCTGGGAGGCATACTATCTTACACCTGCACAATGGATAATGAGATCCAGAACCGCCTCAAACAAGCCTCAACATCTTTTGGTCGTCTAAGGAGAAAGATTTTCCAGAACAGCAACCTCAATCTCCACACCAAAGTGCTTGTTTTCAGAGCAGTATGCATCTCCACACTACTCTATGGATGTGAGGCATGGACCATCTACAGCCACCATCTCAAAAGTCTGGAGGCCTTCCATGTGAGTTGCCTCCAGAGGATCCTCGGCATTACTTGGGAGGACAGAGTGCCACACACACAGGTGTTGGAACGGGCAGGCAGTTTCAGTGTGGTGTCTACCCTAAACCACCATCCATTCAGGTGGCTTGGGCATGTCATTCGCATGCCTAGCCAATGACTCCCATGCAAAGTCCTTTACAGCCATCTACACATTGGCCAACGCACTGCTGGTGGGCAGATGAAGAGGTTCAAAGACCAAATGAAGACCACACTGAAAAGATGCCAGATCAACTCCTCTTCTTTGGAGGAACTTGCCTCCTGCTGCACCAACTGGCACGCTAACATCTCAAAGGGAGTGAAGTATATGGAAAACCAGCACACATAACATCGTGTAGCAAAGTGTGCAAAGAGGCATGCTCGCCCCTGCCCCCAGCACCACTTTTACATGCCCAGTCTGCAACTGCAACTGTGCATCCAGAATCAGATTGTTCAGCCACCAAAGAACTCACAAATAGGAGAAGATTATCATCATCGGACACAATGGACAACCAGCAAGCGTGTGTGTGTGTGTGTGTTTGAGACTTCGTCTAAATATGAATGAAAGAAAATGAAAGCCCCTTTGTCATTGTATTCTTACAATTAATATGTTCTCTGCATTAAACCCATCCTATTGTATATGAGCAGTGGGCAGCTGCAGCGTCCGGGGACCAACTCCAGCTCTTCTTTCCATTGCCTTGGTCAGGGGCACAGACAGGAGTATTAACCCTAACATGCATGTCTTTTTGGTGGTGGGAGGGAACCGGAGCACCCACAGAAAACCCATGCAGACACGGGGAGAACATGTTTATGGATGTGTGTGTGTGTGTGTGTGTGTGTGTGTATATACATACATATATATTCATATATATATATCCATCCAATCCTGCTCTCAGGGTTGCAGGGATGCTGAAGCCTATCCCAGCAGTCATTGGGCAGCAGGCGGGGAGACACCCTGGACAGGCTGCCAGGCCATCACAGATATATATAAATATACACACACACACACACACACACACACACACATACATACATGGATACATTATATATATATATATATTTGAGAACGTGTTGACATTTGAATTGAGAATAGATGATTTTCCTGTTTTATTCAGAATAATTTACCTGGCATACTAAAATTGAGTCTTTTTGGTAGTCTACTATGTGGTAACACATGATACTACTTGGTATGATGTGACGTCACATTGTAATTTAGATAATGACCTATCTGCAAGATAATAAGACTCCATGGTTCCTTTGTATGGTGCTGAAGAAATCGGGATAATAAGTGGAACGTTTTTCACTTCTCTTTGGTATCTCATATTCATTTAATACTAAGTGCCATGATTTTGTGAGGACTCTGATCCCGCATGTCATCATATACTATGGCCTCACGATTAAACCATATTGAAATCTTCCATATACATAAATGACTCAGACAAAAAGATTTCATGGAATTCAATGACCTCTTCCAAGTTTTGCTTCACTTTAAGGCTGTAAATACTAATAACAACAGCCAATGAAATACAACAAAACCGGAGCCCCCAGCGGACCCTCTATGTTTTACCACGTTGGGTCATGTTTGCATGGTAGGGAACATCTGCAGTAGGCAGCACATTAACAGCAAAGTGCTGGAGCATCACAGATGGTTTATGGATACAGCTGGGCTGAATCAGTGCATCATCTGGATTCTTCAAAACAAGCAATTACTAAAGCTGGAATTGTTGCTGCGTTGGAGTGAGACCTCTGTTTGTGGCTATCGACATGAACCCGCGGCTGACTTATGCTGGTCTTGCAGACGAACAGGGTGGCATGGTGGTTATGGAGACCGCCCTTCAGTCGCAAGGAGGAGTCGGTTGATTTGCCCTTGTGACAGCAAGTGTCCTCCCCACTGATGCGCCTTTAAGCAAGGTGCTGAATCAATGCCACCCCCAGGGACGTCGTTCTGCAGGTGATCCTGTGCTCTGACCTCATTGTGTGTGTGTGTGGGGGGGGGAGGGACCAGGAGAGAAGTGGATGTCTCCCTTGGCGATCTGTGCAGAATAGAAAGAAAAAAGTTTTCTTTAGCTCTCTTTCTGCTCCTCCCCCTGTTCACACACACACACACACACACACACACACACACACACACACACACACACACACACATACACACACACACACACACACACAAATATAAACATGCACATACTTACAGCTAATGGTTTAACTCCTGCCTACGGTCACTCATTAGAGAACCCCATTCAGTGCACGTGTGTGTGTGTGTGTGTGTGTGTGTGTGTGTGTGTGTGTGTGTGTAGAATGAAGGATAGGGCTGGAGGAGGTTCTTGGCTGGTGCCGTTGGTGGTTAAATCATTACACATGGGACCAAACTGGCACTTATAGCACATAAACGTCAGTTGGAATGAGTTGGTTCTAGGCAGCCAATATAATATGGATACAGATGTGTGTATTTGTATCTGTGTGTGTGTGCGTGTGTGCACATGCACGTGTGTGTGTGTGCACATATGTGCATCCTCGAGTGTGTCCTTCAATGTGGTGAGGGCTAGACCAGTTTGAAGACAGAGCAAGTTGGTTCACCAGAGATTTGCAAGCATCAACTTCAACTATCACTCTTTGAAACTTACGGGGTGAGATTCCTCCTAGTGAGTTTCCTTTTCCTTTTCCTTATTACATCTCTTCAAAGACAGGGAAATTCCAACTGGAACCAGGATCTGTTCTTTCCAAGTGATGTCAAATATACCAGCTCACATAGGACACTTCTTATACGCATACATGCTTATTATATATACTTACATATACTTAAATATAGACTGGGAATGATATATATATATATATATGTGTGTGTGTGTATATATATATATATATATATATATATATATATAAATTAGTTACAGCTGCATGCCTAACATTCAACAAATAATATCTTCCCACAACACAAGAATCATGAACAAATCAATGACACTTTCATCACAAACGGACACCACCAACTGCAACTGCCGTGTGAATGACTCAGGTCCCCTCGAAAGAAAATGCCAGACGAAAGGAGTTATCTACCAAGCTACAGCGCCAAGAGATGACAACGGCAAAATAGAGACAGACGTCGGTCTAACAGAGGAAACATTCAAAAAGAGGTTTAATGCTCACATGTGTAGCTTTAGAAACAACCTTTTAAAGAATGTAACAACTTTTAAGCCGTTATGTTTGGTCATTGGAGGACTGAAACATTAATTATTCAACCACCTGGAAAATCCCCTCAAAGAACGAAGCATATTCAACCAGTAATAAAATGTGCAATGTATGTCTAACTGAAAAATATTTTATCATTTGCAAACTAGAAATGTCCACATTGAATAACAGGAATGAATTGGCCAGCAGTTGCAGACATAGATATAAGTACCTATTTTGTAATTATAAATAAATCATGACAATAAACAAATACCATCCTTACTGGACCGACAGCGATCACATGTTTTTGAATTTTTGAATGTAGGCACCTCCCCCTTCCCCATTGGACGCTGTGCACGTGATGTGTGTGATGAGGCAGTTAATGGTATGTTCTTTTCCGTGTAACTTTATTGACAGCTGATGATTGCTTATGGCGTGAAACAGGCTTGTACTGTCTCATAGAGAATTTACTTGACTAACTGGATTATTTTGCTCCTTATTTGTTGAGCACTTTCCCTACCATTGAGTGTTTCTTTTAACGAAGTTATATATATATATATATATATATATATATATATATATATATGTGTGTGTGTGTGTGTGTGTGTGTGTGTGTGTCATCACCTTCTTAAAATAATGGCCTAAGTCATATTTTCAAGTTTTTCAAAAAACAGAATAAACTGAAACTGACACAAAATTTGTTAGTTTATTGTTTTTTGAAAAACTTGAAAATATGACTTAGGCCATTATTTTAAGAAGGTGATGATATATATGTGTGTGTGTGTGTGTGTGTGTGTGTGTGTGTGTGTGTATATACACTACCGTTCAAAAGTTTGGGATCACATTGAAATGTCCATATTTTTGAAGGAAAACGACTGTACTGTTCAATGAAGATAACTTTAAACTAGTCTTAACTTTAAAGAAATACACTCTATACATTGCTAATGTGGTAAATGGCTATTCTAGCTGCAAATGTCTGATTTTTGGTGCAATATATACATAGGTGTATAGAGGCCCATTTCAAGCAACTATCACTCCAGTGTTCTAATGGTACAATGTGTTTGCTCATTGGCTCAGAAGGCTAATTGATGATTAGAAAACCCTTGTGCAATCATGTTCACACATCCGAAAACAGTTTAGCTCATTACAGAAGCTACAAAACTGACCTTCCTTTGAGCAGATTGAGTTTCTGGAGCATCACATTTGTGGGGTCAATTAAACGCTCAAAATGGCCAGAAAAAGAGAACTTTCATCTGAAACTCGACAGTCTATTCTTGTTCTTAGAAATGAAGGCTATTCCATGCGAGAAATTGCTAAGAAATTGAAGATTTCCTACACCGGTGTGTACTACTCCCTTCAGAGGACAGCACAAACAGGCTCTAACCAGAGTAGAAAAAGAAGTGGGAGGCCGCGTTGCACAACTGAGCAAGAAGATAAGTACATTAGAGTCTCTAGTTTGAGAAACAGACGCCTCACAGGTCCCCAACTGGCATCTTCATTAAATAGTACCCGCAAAACACCAGTGTCAACATCTACAGTGAAGAGGCGGCTGCGGGATTCTGGGCTTCAGGGCAGAGTGGCAAAGAAAAAGCCATATCTGAGACTGACCAATAAAAGAAAAAGATTAAGATGGGCAAAAGAACACAGACATTGGACAGAGGAAGACTGGAAAAAAGTGTTGTGGACAGATGAATCCAAGTTTGAGGTGTTTGGATCACAAAGAAGAACGTTTGTGAGACGCAGAACAAATGAAAAGATGCTGGAAGAATGCCTGACGCCATCTGTTAAGCATGGTGGAGGTAATGTGATGGTCTGGGGTTGCTTTGGTGCTGGTAAGGTGGGAGATTTGTACAGGGTAAAAGGGATTCTGAATAAGGAAGGCTATCACTCCATTTTGCAACGCCATGCCATACCCAGTGGACAGCGCTTGATTGGAGCCAATTTCATCCTACAACAGGACAATGACCCTAAACACACCTCCAAATTGTGCAAGAACTATTTAGAGCAGAAGCAGGCAGCTGGTATTCTATCGGTAATGGAGTGGCCAGCGCAGTCACCAGATCTGAACCCCATTGAGCTGTTGTGGGAGCAGCTTGACCGTATGGTACGCAAGAAGTGCCCATCCAACCAATCCAACTTGTGGGAGCTGCTTCTGGAAGCGTGGGGTGCAATTTCTCCAGATTACCTCAACAAATTAACAGCTAGAATGCCAAAGGTCTGCAATGCTGTAATTGCTGCAAATGGAGGATTCTTTGACGAAAGCAAAGTTTGATGTAAAAAAAATCTTATTTCAAATACAAATCATTATTTCTAACCTTGTCAATGTCTTGACTCTATTTTCTATTCATTTCACAACATATGGTGGTGAATAAGTGTGACTTTTCATGGAAAACACAAAATTGTTTGGGTGATCCCAAACTTTTGAACGGTAGTGTATGTGTGTGTGTATATATGTATATATATGTGTGTGTGTATGTATATATATATATATATATATAGAGAGAGAGAGAGATAGATAGATAGATAGATAGATAGATAGATAGATAGATAGATAGATAGATAGATAGATAGATAGATAGATAGATAGATAGATAGATAGATAGATAGATAGATAGATAGATAGGTAGATAGATAGATAGGTAGATGGGTGGGTGGGTGGATGGATAATAGATAGATGGATGGACGAATGATCGATAGAGATAGATAGATAGATTGATTGATAGATAGATAGATAGATAGGTGGGTAGGTGGGTGGATGGATAATAGATAGATGGATGGACGGTTGGTGGATGGATAGATAGATGGATGGACAGATGATCGAGATAGAAAGATGGATAGATAGATAGATAGATAGATAGATAGATAGATAGATAGATAGATAGATAGATAGATAGATAGATAGATAGATAGATAGATAGATAGATAGACAGATAGGTAGATAGATAGATAGATAGATAGATAGAGTTCAGTTACAGTATGAACTCCCTCCTACTCTTTTTTTTTCCTGACACGTCTCATTTGGCTGAAAATTGGTG
>NC_079225.1:33741488-33792887 GCF_029633865.1 Lampris incognitus
TGTGTATGTAGTTTTTTTGATGTCTTTTTGTCTTTGAGTTGCACTGCTGTGGGCTGGGGGAAACGATGTTTCATTTCATTTCATATGCGCAAGTGCATGAAATGAAATGACAAAAATAAAGTGTTCCTGATTCTGATACATACATACATACATATATACATACATACTGATTCTGATACATACATACATATACATACATACATACATACTGATTCTGATACATACATACATACATACATACATATATACATACATACTGATTCTGATACATACATACATACATACATACATACATACTAATTCTGATACATACATACATACATACATACATACATACATACATACATACATACATACATACATACATACATACATACATACTGATTCTGATACATACATACATACATACATACATACATACATACATACATACATACATACATACATACATACATACATACATACATACATACACACACAGTAAAAACTTGAGTGTTGATTTAACTCTGAGAGTATACAGATGGATCCTTTTGGGTCCACTTTTACACTCTCAGAGTTAAATTGGCACTCAGGAAGTTAAATTAACACTCAGGATTTTACTGTGTACAGGGCGGCATGGCTCGGGAGGTAGAGGGGGTCATCTAGTAATTGGAAGGTTCTTGGTTCGATCCCCGGCTCATCCAAAGAGTGCATCGAAGTGTCCTCGAGTAATACAATGAATCCCTAACTGCTCCTGAGCAGCAGGTTGGTGCCTTGAATGGCAGCCCCCACCATCAGTGTATGAATGTGTGTGTGAATGGGTGAATGAGAGGCACGCACTGCAAAGTGCTTTGAGTGGTTGGTAGACTAGAAAAGCTCTGTATAAATGCAGTTCTTTTACCATTTCCATCCATCCATCCATCCATCCATCCATACATACATATTATACTGCCCTTTAAAAAGTCACACACATGTCAGTGAAATGTGGTTGAAGTCAGTGCCCGCACAATACTAAAAACCACCAAGATACCATACATCAGTGTAAAGCGTGATGGGGATCAATATTTTAGAGTTATGGGCCTTTGACATCTACAACAAATAACAAATGTTGCTGAAGTGGTCCCATATGTAAACCAAACACGCATGTTGTGCTCTGCACACACAATGCAGTCAGTATGCAATCAGTACCGCAGCAGCACGACAGTATTGATAAAACACAGTGGGTGGATCTATCAGTACATAAATGACATGCATCATGTTAAACAACCTTAAATGACCCCTGTGAAGGAAATCATAAACTAATATTGGGTGTACTTGTGATTATGGCAGTTATTGAAGCCGTATGGCCAGAAAGTGGGGGCCTCTAATAGTCCAAGATATTCATAACTGCTGTGGTTGCATCTGGTTTCTGTCAGTCCTGAATCAGTTTTGTCATGATTCACCCGGTGGAACCAGGCCGCGGCTCAGAGATCTTAACAGGCGCCCGTATCGGTATCACCTCCACCATCCAACAGGACCACAAGCACAGCGCTCTTCAATGCTACACATTTTTGTATATACTTTAATTTCAAAATCACCATGCATATCTGAAAGTACGTTAAATAAAAAAAATTTCCTATCATGTGGAATACATTTTTTTTTCACAGTGCGTAAGATGTCAAGTTTCGGGTGAAAGGATTTAAGTCTCCAATAATAATGTCATTTGTTTTGCTCTGTTGCGGCGTTTCCATCCCATGAATTTGGTCAGATGCTTATTTGGTGATTTTTATCAGTTTACTGGAATCTGTGGGAAAAATGACACCAAAGTATGACGACTTTTCCATTGTTTTATTTCATTTTTTTTAACATTTTTTTCCATGGGAGCCAATTACACTTGCAATTTTTTTTGGTGTGAAAAAGAAATTACTCCTCCTCGTCCCAGCTAACTCGGCCCATTAAGAGCGAAATCAGGACCAGCTGTCTGAATACTTCGGTTAGCAATCTTGCCTGTTTTGGGTCAGACATGCCCAGTACAAATCTGACAAACCATGGTCCCCCGTGATTACTGCATATAAACTCCATTATAACGGACCAAGTGAAGCAAAAAAACAAAAAAAAACAAAAAAAAAAACAACCCAGTTATGTTTGTACTATCATGAAACGAGATATATTATCAAGAATTGGGTTAAGTGTTTCAAAAACACACTTAAATCATCTGTGAGTGCTGCTGGATATTTTGACATCGATATCTTGAAATAAGACCTACTGTAACAGGGCTGAGTGTGAGGTAAAATCACTCGATAAACTCGTTTTTTCCATAAAGGGAAGGAATTTGACCTTTGCTCGCTCGTGCATGCTCCACACATGTATTTGGGTCGTGACCCAAAATGCATCAGGGGGCTGCTTCCGCCAGGTTCCCACACAGCACGGTTTCAGGTGTGTTTCAGGTTGAATGGATTCCAAGGAATTTGAGAAAAATATGTTTAATTCATCTGTTTTGTGGGCTGAAAAAGTTCGATACCTTATGTTATGCGCACGCACACGCACACACGATGTCACCCTATACTTGTGAGGACCCCTTGTTGACTACATTCATTGCCTAGCCCTTAACCCTGACCTTAACCATCATATCGACCCTGACCTTAACCTAATTCTAATTCTAAGCTTAACCTTAAATCCAAGTCCTAACCCTAAAATAGACCCTTTTCCTCATGGGGACTCATAAAGTGTCCCCACAAGGTAGGGGGTTTCAGGTTTTTGTATCCTGATGGGGACATTTGTTCCCCATTAAGATAGAAAAACCTGGTACACACATACACACACACACACACACACACACACACACACACAAAACAATGTTCTATACAAAACGAACATCTCACACGGGGATGCAAAATATAGGGAAAGGGAAAAGTAAAACAGCACAAGAAAGAAAAAGAACAATAGTTAATATAGCATTTTTTAATTGGTCAGGCAAACCACATCTGGCGGTACGGCCGTGACTTTCCAAAGGATGCCGAGCTTTTCAATATTGCCTTGTGCTTCGTTACACAAGAGATGAGGCCATGAGGCATAACTCCATTGTACAACAAAGAAACTTTAATAAGTCCGTGGAAGCAATGAATGTGAATATAATAGTCCTGAAATTAGCTCTGAATGCCTGTCTGGCACCTAATATTGAGAGAAAGACCATGCGCCGCTCTGAGAGGCAATAACAGGTCAGATTTCCCTAAAGGTTCTGACACCGGCACCAGAATTAATTGCGGCGTTCTGCAGATGAATAAAGGCTTTTTTTTCTCTTTTTCCCTGTGATCAAGGAAGCCCGAGCGTCGGCTCCCTGTGGGCCCGAGCCAAAATTCAGTGTACTTAAAGAACTGCCTGCATGTCTGTCTGACTTACTGCCTGCCTGCCTGGGAGGCTTACGAGCTGACAGGAAACAGAATGCCATGCAAGCACACACACCCGTCTGCTTATTTATTTATTTTCACCAGATGCTTTTCAGCTTGATCTGAAGGAAAACATAGTCTTTACACTGGGATTATTTTTTTCTAATTTTTTTTGTGAACATGTATGAATATGGAGGTTTCACCCTTATGGCTTTTCAAACTTTGAACAACACCTTTTATGATTAATTGGGTGAAACATTTACTAAAAGGAAGAAAAAACCCCCATCAATGTGTTATTTTACTGTAGTTTCTCTTTCTTTTTTTTAAAATTTAAAATGTGTGCATTTTTTTTTATAATTCAAAGACATACACCAAGTACAATTACTTAAACAAAAAGTGCACGACAAATGTAAATAGGGAAAAAAGCAAAATAACAATAAAAAAGGGAGATGATTAAACTCTTAACTAGGACCGTCCACAGGGTCCGCGGTGGTGTAGCGGTCTAAGCATCGGCTTTGTGTCGATGCAGTTGCCCACTGGGGACTGGGGTTCACGCCCCGGTCTCGTCAGATCCGACTAAGGCCGGACTCGATGAAGCAGCAATCATTGGCAACGCTGTCTTCGGGACGGGGGCGTGTGTGTGTCGGAAAAAACAGTGGTTCGGCCTGGAGTCGCCTTGTCACGAAAGTGGGGAGGCGTCTCCTTCGAGACTGCCGGCCGGAGAGATGCAGTTGGCGAACGCATGCAGTACGGGGGTGGGTGTTTGAATTAAAATAGGGATCGATTGGCCACTAAATTGGGAGAAAAAAGGGAAAAATCAGAAATAAATTTATAAACTAGGACCATCCACACTACCTTGCCTCTTACTGTAAATACCCATCATACCTTGTGAAGCCAGCCCAGGCCAACCACCGAAAACCAAACAGCCTGTGCCATCATATCCTCGGTTGTATCCCATGTGGGTTTGGGCACATCCAGTATCCTCCCCAGATCACAGGAAGCAATCAGTTCATCTGGACACGTTTATTGGGAGAGAAACGTTTCATCACTCATCTAAGTGACCTCTTCAGTCTGAACTGACTGCAGGTATTCCCACCCTTATAAACAATACAGTGGCATCACGACTGAAACCAACAATCGGTTTCATATGCACATGGGGGCGTGAGCATTAACTAGAGTTACAATGGCCATCTGTACTATTCACAGAGGATCGTAATCACAGATTTAAGATGGTGACAGATGTACTCTTAGCCCCCCCTCGGTTCAGGGACGGTCGTTCCCTCTTCATATAGATGGCCTCTTTGACTCCCCGTTCCAACCAGCGTTCCTCCCTATCAAGGATGTGCACATCCTCATCCTTGGAAGAGTGGCCACTGGCCTGTAGATGGGTGTAGACTGCGGAGTCCCGGCCTGACGTGTTAGCTCTCCTGTGTTGTGCCATCCTCTCGGCCAGCGTCTGTTTGGTTTCCCCAGTGTACAAGTCACGGCAATCCTCCTGGCACTTAACAGCATACACTATATTGCTCTGTTTGTGCCAGGGGACCCAATCCTTGGGGTGAACCAATTTCTGGCGCAGCTGATGGTATTGTCCTTTATCTTCTCCTGCGCCACCTTGCCATGGTGAAGCGTGTGTGTACCAATAATCCCAAGAGCTATGTCTTCCGGAGCTTGGCCCCTGGTAGGGTCACCCAAGGTGGATAGGTCAAGGGGGAGGTTCCAGATGAAACACAATCCAACAAAGACCTAAACGGCAGAACTGGGGGAAGATGTCTCCAGGTCACAACAGCAGTGAAGGTGGATGAAGGCTGCAACAGAGGGTGGTCCCCAATCGTCTTGGTTCTCCATGCCATTGGACTCTGGCCAGCCCCTGCCAAGGACCGTGTGGTGGCTGCAGGCACATCAGCCACTCCACATAAAAAGCTGTCATGAACAGGCGTCCTCCCAGGACAGTCATACTCGACCCCGAGTGACCACCGATGATTGTCCTTTTAGCGAAGTATTACAAATCTGTTTGTACACAGCCCAGCAGTGGCCTCCAAAGCTTCAGAAAGGATTGTTCATTGCTTTTAAGTAAATGTCTGTAGTGAGCGTCTGGGTAGCGTGGCGGTCTATTCTGTTGGCTACCAACACAGGGATCGCCGGTTCGAATCCCCATGTTACCTCCGGCTTGGTCAGGCGTCCCCACAGACACAATTGGCTGTGGCTGCGGGTGGGAAGCCGGATGTGGGTCCTGGTTGCTGCACTAGCGCCTCCTCTGGTCGGTCGGGATGCCTGTTCGGGGGGGGGGTGAACTTGGGGGAATAGCGTGATCTACCCACGTGCTACATCCCCCTGGTGAAACCCCTCACTATCAGGTGAAAAGAAGCGGCTGGCGAGTCCACACGTACCGGAGGAGGCATGTGGTAGTCTGCAGCCCTCCCCGGATCGGCAGGGCGGGTGGAGCAGCGACCGGGACGGCTCGGAACAGTGGGGTAATTGGCCGGCTACAACTGGGGAGGAAAAAGGGGGGAAATTTCACACAAAAAGAAAAAAAACTCTATTGCACAAAGTAACACATGTGAGCTGAAAAGTTCAGCTCACATTTCCTCGCCAGGGGCGCTAATTTGTCAAACAACATATATTTTCAGAAAAGCAAGTAAGGCGACGCCGCCGCGTACAAACGTAATGGCGGTTCACACGCCGACACGTCAAACACACGCGCTCCCCCGTGCGCCCGCCGTGCTAATGAGCACGCGACACCGCGTGTCCCACGCTGGCGGACGTGCACGTGTTTTTGGAAACGATTTTCGATTGTATTTCCTGGCGCAGCGACGGAGTCCCGATGAGCGAGTGTCTGGTGGTCGCCGTTTCTCGGATCTGACCGTCTGCCACGCCGACTCGGAGGCCTCAGTGCGATTTTTATCCGTCACGTTGGGTGACAACAGGGCCGCGGGTTTCCCAGCATCTGGAAGTGATAAACCTCGAGAGGAGATAGCAGCGCTATGATGGACGTTTTGGAAAACGCTGCAGGATATATGGTAGCCGGGCTTTGACGTACGCAGGCTCCAGCTTTATGATGGAAATATCTCAGAAGATAACATTTATTGCAGATTTCATGTACTATTTTTTTTCTGTGTTATTTGCGAAGTCTGTTCTAAAACAGGAATAAATCTGTCTCTGGCTGTTTAAACACAGGGAAGAATACTGCATCTGATTAAAAAGTAGATGGGACAAGATAAATAGCTGAGTGAAGAGTGAATCATTTCTCCCATGAACTGAAGCTTGAGTTTTAACAGTGGTGATCTCCGAATGTTTTATAGCTGTTTGGATTTCTTTGTTTTGATAGCTATAGGCTTCTTCATATCTGGATCGATGTCAAGTCCTAAGAGCATATGGTTACTGGATGGATGGCGGGATGAGAGATTTATTTACCCTGGCAAACGCTACACAACTGAATGGGATGCATTTGACTGGTTGGCGTGTGTGTGTGTGTGTGTGTGTGTGTGTGTGTGTGTGTGTGTGTGTGTGTGTGTGTGTGTGTTAGATGACAGTCAGTTTTCACTTTCACAATTCACAATTGCACATCAATCACACATCCCACTGAGTCTCACCAGAACATCTATTCCACACACAAAAAAAAGGAAAAGAAAAGCAAAAACAGCTTTTAAAGTTCCAATCATTTCCTCCATAATATTTGGCAATTAAGGAATCCGGTAAGTGATCTTCATTAACATCTGTCTCCATTTTTCCATCCTGGCAGAAAGCATAGACTTCAGGGTCCACATTATGTGTATGAGATATGATTATGTCCGCTGGTGCTTGTAAGGGTGCTCGTTTTCCCTGTTCTTACAAAAAAGTTCATAAAGTCGATAGTTCAACGCATGAGCTCGACGTAACCAATCCTCACCCCAGCACCTCTCCACCACTTTCTGAGTATGAATAAAGCTTTTAAAAAAAAACACGGCAAATCTAACAGAAGAAATAAAGAGGAAAACCAATTTATTTGACATTGTATTCTTACAACGAATTTGTTCTCTACATTCAATCCATCCTATTGTATAGGAGCAGTAGGCAGCCGCCGTGCAGCTCCCGGGGACCAGCTCCACTTCTTCTTTCCTACTGCCTTGCTCAGGGGCACAGACAGGAGTATTAACCCTAACATGCATGTCTTTTTGATGGTGGGGGGAAACCAGAGCACCCTGAGGAAACCCACGCAGACACGGGGAGAACATGCAAACTCCACACAGAAAGGACCTGGGACGGCCTGGGGTTCGAACCCAGGACCTTCTTGCCGTGAGGCAGCATGCTAACCACTGGGCCACCGTGTCGTGCACCCGAATGCAAGGTTGTTATTTTTTTTTATAGAACCCTGAATTTGAGAAAAATGTTATTCTATGCTAGTGGTATTCAATCATGTGCCACGCAGGTCTGTGTGTATGCAGGTTTTCTTTCTAACCCAGCACTTAACCAGCCGAGTTCACCAGTTTGTCCTCCCCTGTCTGGTTGAAGGTGTGATGTTTGTTGGCTTAGTTGCTCTAATAAGCTTATTTGCTCTTTTTATCGTTGTAAATGGACAACAGCTCCATGACTCCTCTGACCGACTGGCACTCTGCCGCTGCAGGTTGGAAGCAGATCCGCTCCACTTAGCTAGGTCCAAACCATCCGAAACAGCTGTCACCGCTCCAATCCCAATGGTCTTCTTCTTTTGGCTTGCTTCCCTGTTTCTCAGAGGTCGCCACAGCGGATTTTATAGTTTCCATCAGTACCCTGTGAGAACGCAGCATCAATGGCGGTCGTTGTTAACCCGGGCCTCGACTGATCCGGCATGGAACCTCGACCGATCCGGTATGGGCTTGTCAATCCGTATAATGATTTGGCAAAATGTTATGTCGGATGTCCTTCCTGATACAACCACTAACCCTATGGATGGGGGGGCACAGGTAAAGCGCTGGACGCCATCCCAGTATTCATGGACTTGCACTCATGTCCGTGGCTCTTCTCCAATCCCAACGGTGACAATCCCAAACAAAATAAACATAATTTTGCTTCAGACACTGGTAGCGTGAAAGGAAATAACACACACCCCAGGCCATGAGCTGCACAAGAAACCAAGAACATGTTAAATATGGTGTAGTGTAGCTGCAACGGCCTGCTAAGCCACAAGGACTGAGGGTAAGGCCCTTAAATTGCAGAACACATGGTCAGGGTGCAAGACATTTCACAGGACCCAACCAATAACTTATGACACGCAGCGACGCTTTCTCGTCACGAAACGCCAGCGGCATTGACTCTGAGGGCGATTGCGATATGATTGAAACCATAAAGGTGTTCTTCACAAGCCGAGGTATGTGGGAATATGAATGAGGAGTTGACTTCGGAGTGCAGTCACTTCATCCGTCAGCAAACTGCTGGCTTACCTGCGTGATTCATGGCAGCCATTTTGTGTCAAGATCTCCCCGCAAATCAGTTTCGCATGGAGGGGGGAATGACACTCGCCGTTTCTGGAGAGCATCAACGCAGGAAGCCTCGAAACTGTGTGTAGGAGATAGAGGGAGAGGGGGGGGGGGGAAGAGAGAGACTTATCGTTCACAGCGAGCCAAAACGTGAAAGAGGGCTCAAAACGTTGGCACCGAACGCTTTCATTTGCTTAGGTCGCCGAGTGCTGTCCCCCCCCCCAGGTCTTTAATAATTCAACAGGGGAAGACGGGAGGCCGCCATGTTTGCTGTATTTCTTTCTCTTTGTTACTTCAGCGCCGTGTGATATAATTGTGTTATACATACGTCTCTCAGCACGCCGGCATTTAAAATTATTCATAGATTTCTATCAACAGAGTGGAAAAATACAAAGCGCCTTTATTGTGGTGCCACACCACCGATCCTGCTCCGTAAACGGGTCAAAAAATTGAACGTTTCCATTGGAAGATTTTTCCCCCCTACCCCTTCGACCCCCCCCCCATTTCATTTTTATCGCTTCTCACATACTCAAGTCTCCGCCGTAGCCCCACAGTTGTCCCCGTCCTCCCATTGCTTTTTGAAATGTAATGTTGGCGGAATAATGGAGAATTACCCTGTCCATAAAGAGCTCCCGAAGTCAAGAGGTGCACCACCGCCAAACGACACTGAAAGCAATTACTGTATGTTTCAACACCCTTTTCATAGGAAGGGATCCGTCTCGAGGGCCACTCACCATGCGTATGAGGCTCATTTGGTTCCCATTACCATATCCTGCCAGAGCACGGTCAGGACCTGCCTGTCACTGCCTCATCTATCCAATGTCTTCTGTGTGTCCTTGTGTCAACACAGGATGGGGGGGGGGAATAAAACTTTCATGCAAACACATCCTTGTTTTCCATTTCCCCGACATCTCAGATGGGCTCAAAACGTCATCCCCTTTAAAGAAACCATCGCCTCCATGCGACCCCGCACGGGTGGCGCCCGAGCAGGAATGGTGAATTAATAAAGAACAGGGATTTTCTTCTTTGCCATTTGGTAGCCTTGAGGAATCGCAAAGAAAAAGAAGAAAGAAAAAAAAAGAGTGAGCCTGTCTTATTGCCTTCAGTCTCGGCGAGAACAAAGCTATTGGCAAGTGTTACACAAACGCAGCCAGGGAATTCTCCCCAACACGGGAGGAGGAGATGGTGTGAGTCGTTTGTCTCATGCTGTTTCATCTCTCCGGACGTTTGACATTTTCCCAAAAGAATCACCTCCCTTCCCTACCTTCACTGCACCCCCCCCCCACACTCCTCCTCCCCGTCCTTCTCTGGTGTTTAAACTCTGTGTGGGTTTGCTGTTAATTGGAGTCAGATTGCAGTAATAATATAGCCCTGTGTTCAGCACAGCGCCGTTGGGCTGGCTTGAATCGGGTTTTCCAGAGATGGGCCTTACAGCTAATAGAGTAGGTAGTCATACAGAGTTGATTGTGCGAGAAAAACAGTCTGCTATGCATCTGCTAGGCAGGCGGCGTAGCCAGCCAGAGGAGGTCACCCGATCATTATCGCCCCAGGGATGATGTCATCCCGCTGTGCGCTGTGCGCCAGCCCGCTCCCCAGCACATGTGTACCCGCCTGAGTGAACGCACCATCACCGCTCTCCTGCTGAGTCAGCTGGGTATACGGTCCTTACGTGTGCATGTGGGCACTACGGGTGTGTGTGTGTGTGTGTGTGTGTGTGTGCATTGTGCAGGTAGGTTACAGTATGTGTGATTTTGCATGCTATAAGTGCCTATATATACTGCTGAGATGTTTTGTGTTTGCACACGATTAGGTACTAAAGAAACAGTGACACCATGCAAGCACCGACAGCTTTTCTGAAACTCAAATTTATGGGAAATTAAAGTGGACATAGCTTTCTGATAATTCTCAACCAAAGGTTGTAAATGTTAATGTTCATGTAGTTGCTGCAGTGTTGCCAATTCAATGTTCCCATTGGAAGATTTTTTTTTCTTTAAAACGAAATCCCGGATATTTTCCCAGACGTGTCAACACGACAGCTCAACAATGTCAATGATGGAAATCTGGAATGATTCCAAACGGACTTATGCTTCCTGCTTTTGAGAACCAAGACAGAAAGATGGAGTCTGTTTTTTTCTGGTTATTCAGGTTTTTTTTTTTTAATGTTTCTATGTCTCAGAATGAAAGGAGGCAGAGTCTATGTGTACTTACGTTTGGGAAGTGCGTGTTTTGCTACTTTTTTGGGTATGACATAGACATGGCAGTGTGGTTCTGGTGGGAGAAAGAATGTGAATTTCCATTTGCAAGAGCAGCCAGGAAAGAAACAACACAAAATCGGAGAGTGAGTGCAAGACGGATATGGAGGGAGCGAGAGACAGACAGAGAGAGAGCGAGAGAGAGAGAGAGAGAGAGAGAGAGAGAGAGAGAGAGAGGGAGCGAGAGAGCTCCGTGAGCGTTGGCTCATCAAGAGCTCCACATTTGTTTCCAATTTCCCGCAACGAACCCTGAAACCAAATCAGAGCAACTCCATTGGAGGAAAGAATTGGCATACGGCGTCATCATCCACTCTCACACTGCCCCGTTCTCCGGTTCTCTGAAATAATATTTTCTTTCACAGGCAAATAACATGTTTGATCACCCCTTTTATGAGGGACGAGGTTTGCCTTAGAAGTGCCTCTCTCCCTCCCTCACCCATCGCTGTCACTGTCTGCCCCGCTGCTCCGCCCCACGCTGTGCGGCATGGCACAGGCAGCGGTGAGAGGGAAAGGGCCTACATTCGAAAGGCTCTGATGTGGGATACGGTGCAAAGGCAGCCTTGATTCTCCCATCTGAAGGGTCATATTATGTTCAGAGATTGGCTTTCTGCGACGAAGCCGTTCTCCCGCTTGATCAATAAGACATGTCATCCGTTCGCATTAATCCCACAAGCCGCCCACACGCAGGAATGTGCAACTCAGGGAAAATCTTACAAGATGCAGTTTCTTCATGTCTGGAAAGATTGTGAAATTCAAAAGTGGTAGTGGGGAAGAAACTCTGAGAGAGTTGTAGAACTTTTTTGCAGGTTTTATGTTTCCCCCATTCCTGCTTGTTTTATAAGTTAAGGGTCTTGGCAGGCAACGTTGAGCTAAGCGACTTTCCTGCACCAGCAGTGTTAAATTGTGAACAAAGAAGTACCTCTTGAGGACACCTCCCTTTGTTCTACATGCTGCGGCCCAAGTCCCTGGTGATTTACACTTGGGGTTAGGTCAGATGCATTGTTTGACTGGCGAGCTGAGCGTTCCAGCTATGTTGTCTGCTTCCTCTGTTTCTAAGGCACAATTTGCTCATCTTGACTGTGAAGATTAGAAAGTGCTTGTGCCCACATGCCCGGATGAGCTCCTCAGGGATGAGGGGACCAGCGACCGTTTCCTGTCTCCATTGTCGAAAGAGAATATCCTGTTTATTAGGGGCTGGATGAGCCACAGAAGAATGGCTGGCAACACCTATGGCACTGGTCATGCACCAAATTAGAGACCCTTTAAGCAGATAAGTCGGAGCCCCAAAGTGGATAAACAGATGTCCGAAACGAAACAATTACTCTCCAGATAAGCGGCCGACCCTCCATTCTCTTTTGGCTTTTCCTTTGTCTTGATGATGACTGGCGTCTGTGCTGTCTGCCAGCTATAATTTGTCACCCGGACATTTGCTGCATAATTGTGGCGTTGCAAATATTTAGCAATTTTATTTGTATATGTAAAAAGCCCCTGCTCTGTATTCACCGTGTATGTTTATTACTAAGCTCTCCTTTCTGCTGATGGATTAGCTTGTAGAATTTACAGGGGAACGCATTATAAATCACCGCTGCGCTGACCTTTCCTTATAAAATGGGAATCAAAAGCCAGAGCCGATTTCCACAGGAGCCAGGGTGTAAAAAAATAAGACTGCTTTGGCTGGGAAAGAGCTGTCAAACCATTTGTTGGACAGGGATATTAAAGCACTGATATAAAACAGTTGATGGTAAAGAAGGTCTTGAGTTATTGCCACGGACGGAGCATATCCCATTCCCATCCATATACAGGATTGCCGTTATTGACAAGCACAGTACTCAGTCTTTCTGGAGCTAGGTCCAAAACCTTTCAGCGAATATTATCCTGTAGAATTGTAGAGTCAATGGAAACCAAAACCCTACTTTACATTGGTGCTGTTGGGAATATATATAAACCAATAAAATCCCAGTTCAGGATATGATGCAACAACCTTTGTGCCTAAGTGTGTACACAATAGTAAGAGTTTAGACAGAAGGCCAATTCAGATCCATGTCCCACCACAATGTACCAACTCGGGGGTATCTAAACTTCTTTCATCAAAGAAAGGCTGCCTTGAGAACCCCTCACCACATCTGAACCAAAACCAAAACTTTTATAAATGCAAATGAATGCCACAGGTATCTTTTTAACATGGCAAAACTTTCTTCTTCTTCACCGTTAATACTCTTGATGCGATGCTGTTGCAAGTAACATCTAAGTTTATAGGCTAGTCTTTACTATTAACTGCTATGCATTTACTAATAACTGTTTAGCAAGCTGAAATGAGCATTCTCCCCCTTTTTTTCTTCCCAATTATATCCGGCCAATTACCCCACTCTTCCGAGCAGTCCCGGTCGCTGCTCCACCCCCTCTGCCGATCCGGGGAGGGCTGCAGACTACCACATGCCTCCTCCGATACATAGGGAGTGTTTGTGTCTGTAGGGACGCCCAACCAAGCTGGAGCTAACACAGGGATTCAAACCGGAGATCCCCGTGTCGGTAGGCAACGGAATAGACCGCTATGCTGCCTGGATGCCCAAAATAAGCATTTTAGGTTTATCCAGAGGGTAGTATATACTAGTAAAGGCCTACTATTAACGGGACACCTGTGCTTGGTGGGTCTTGCAGAGGTCACCCAGGGATTGTGAACCCCTTGTTGGGAACCGCCGTACTAATATGCCTGTGATTAAGATAGATGTTGGACTACTCTGATAAAGCATCTGTGTGCCATCCACCTAAACCAGTGATCACTGGGATCAGTGTGTGAGTGCAGGTATGTCACTGGCATTATCAAGTGGGCACTTTCTTCGACAGGGCCAAAAATGTGCAACATTACGCCCCAGGAATCATTCATCTCATCGGCTCAAACAGTATTTTTAAAGAAAACATTTTTTTCAGTATCATTCAACATGGCAGAGCCAGGGTATTATGAAGGGCAATGCTTCCGCCCGTAAGACTTTGGCGGCAGCGGTATGATGAGAAATTGGTTACTTAGCTCCGAACGCACCGGCCTCCCCCCGTCAATGGATGATTAGCTGAAAGGACTTTCATATTACGGCGAGCGTTGCAAGGCTCCTTTCGGACACAAGTCTCATAAAAGTTCGGGAGGTTCACTTTTCTCATTAGGTCGGAGTCAGCTTCGATTTCCTGTGTGAGTGCGGAGTGGCAGGCCGAGGGTGACTGTGTTCTAAATGTAAATCATGGCTGAATGGAATTACGCCGACAGTCCGACATCTGTATTTTAATTGGCCCCCGGCCACACAACCCCCCCCCCTACCCCACACTCACCCCCACCTCCTCCACCCATCTAAGCCCTTAGCAACAGGCTCCCACAAAAACAGTAATTTATAGCCCCAGCACAAGGAATACACCCCACGTGCATTTGTAGAAACGAAGGAAAAAGGCAGGCTGTGGCCGACATGGCAAAAACAATATTTAGCGGGTGAGATCACTGCTACCATCTCCATTGTCGCGTCAGCATGAGAAGTCGGCCTGCAAATATTTCGCTTGGCTGGTTACTGTGGGTTTCTGCACCCTTTGCCGGCACGTGTTTGTTTTGACTCAAGGCCGCTTATTTTCACTATAGGCTATCTGGCCGCGGGCTGCTAATTGTGAGGGGATCTGGACAGAATGGCGTGTTTTGAGAAAAGGGATTAGTTCAATCAGTCTATCTCTCTGGCACAGCGCGTGGTGTAAGCCCAGTGTTTAACTAAGGTGGTCGCCAGGCAGTTGAGCGAAAGGTCCTTGGCATCTTTTTGGCATCTTGAGGAGGTCAAAGTAGAGAGAGAGAGAGAGAGAGAGAGAAAGGTCGAGCTAGAGAGAGGAATTAGAAAAATAAACTGATAGATTTACATGTAAAAACCTTGACTTATAAAGAGATAATGACAGTCAGAAGAAAACAATTCACTAAGTCAATGGGATATATTCCAGCATGTAAATCCCGCTGCATTTCTAGCCAATAGTCATAGAAAGTAACCAGAGGCTGCAGAAAGCTCTCCTATGTCTTAACTTATCTTGTGGAGAATGGCTCAAGCGAAGGCCTCCGATGGATTTATGGATAATGGGTTTATTGTGCGAGCTAATTGAGAGAGGATCTGGACTCGATGGCACGTCTGGAGGAAAGGGATTACCAGATCACCGTATCCCCCCCCTGACGGAGTATGTGGCCAGTGCCCAGTTTTCAGCCCGATTGAATGGGGGGGGACATCTCTGGCTGTATCAATAAAAGGGCACAGACAGGGGCAGACGGAGAGAGAAGAGGTGGGAGGCAAAGAGAGAGAATGAGAAACAGGAGGATGGAGAGAGAAGCTGAATGCAGCGTCCTCAGAAAACAAACTCAATGACTTGTTATTGCAGTAGCAGACAACCACACGAGCAGAGATCTCCTACGTTTTCACCCGAGGACTAAGTGAAGACGGCTCAAGTTGAGGACCCCAGCTGGATTTATTGTGTGTGAAGAACAGTTGTATGGATTTTCTTTCTTCCTTCCTTTCCTTTTGCTTTTATTTATTTCCCTTCATTTTTTTTTCTTTTCTAATTTGCCATTTGCCACAGGATTTACAATCCAGCGTTGAGTACACCCAGAGAACCACTCAGCGGAATAAGTCCATTACTCACTCAATTACTGGAACAGCATGGCCTGTTGGGTAGGAAGGAGGAAGTGGGGCCTTGTGGCTACCGGAGGGTTTAAGGAAGTCAACGCTTTTGGCTAAATTCAGCGGTGTTGTCTTTCCTCAGCTCTTCGGTAACCAGTGGGTGGCAATACATGCCATGTGTTTAGGCTGGCCTGACCAAAGATTAACGCCGGTTATTTGTCATTTAGTTTAGTGTCATGTCGCCACGTGGTAACGACTGCGAACATAACGTGTCCTTTCCCGGGCGTTCTGCTGCGTTTCAGCTGTACGTGCTTGGATATTTCCCCGCATTACCCCGGCTTGGTCGGGCGTCCCTACAGACACAATTGGCAGTGTCTGCGGGTGGGAAGTCGGATGCGGGTATTTGTCCTGGTCACTGCACTAGCGCCTCCTCTGGTTGGTCGGGGCACCCCCCCTCGGATTGGCAGAGAGGGGGCGGAGCAGCGACCGGGACGGCTCAAAAAAAAAAAAAAAGAGAGCGGGGTAATTGGCCAGATACAATTGGGGAGAAAAGGGGGGAAAATTGAAAAAAACCCCAAATCGGATTCATTACAGAATGCAGTGCACGTTCTTTTCCTCGAGGCACAGCTGAACAGCTGGCCATCGTTGCGATCTGTGTGACATTGAGTAGCAAACATACTCAGGTCTCCTCTGTAGCTAACCCTAAATACATGCATGCAGTACATACATAGATGTATATAAAACAGCCGCTTGGGTAAATTATTAACTTAGTGTGGGAATCGCTGCAGAAGACGCATGCACTCTTATATCTCATCCCGTTTTGTTTATTTCCCTTGTGCAGTGTGGGATTATCGAACACTATCTCATCTTTCATGTTCAGATCACATAGCAAGGACTTTTTCCTGCTGAGTTTGTTCAGACATCTGGTATTGTAGACTTTGGGCCCGGGGCCCAGACTGGGAGAGCTCTGAGGGGGAAAAGAGACAAGATCTTAGCATGTGGCGAGAGAGAGCGAGAGAGCGAGGAGAGAGAGAGAGAGGAGAGAGAGTGGCAGGCATGCAGGAAGACAGACAGACAGGAAGGAAAGTTAGGGAGAGAGAAAGAGGAAGACTCACAAAGAGACACTCGTGCACTCGCACATATGCAGCATAAATCATCACAGATCCAATGATAATACAAAGTGGCAGTCCCTGCAGTCTTCTAAATCAAACCGCTGCTTCCGCAGTATGCTCAGTAATTTTAGAGAGTGCTGATCAGATTGTTTTGCAGCAGCAACACACAACTAAAACGAAAACAGGCAGGAATGAAAACACCCAGTGCACAGCATCCCCACTGTCTCTGCGAGTGGCCCTCTGGGAGCAGGATGGAGATTCAGCAGCAGTTGCAGATTGGCAGGATGGCAGAGCCATATGGAAGAGAGTGCTGCAAGGCTGGTTTTTAGCTGATCAGGTCGGGGGTGTGACGGTGGTGGATGCAGACGTCTGATGAATCAGCAGAGGCGCTACGGTGAGGCCTGCAAGGGCCACGCTCTCTGTCAGACTCAGCTAATGGGAGCATGCACGGTGGGCGGTGCTGCTGCGCTCTCTCCGCAGCGTCAACTCTCTACCCCTCACCTTCACGGCATGTAAATCTTACACAACGCTGTAGGAAACAAACCACGCATTGTAAGTCAACAATTCACCCAGGCCACACCTGTGAGGCAGGATTCAATGCGAGGAGCATAATTTCAGCCTTCAACTTCCGAACCTTGCTGCAAGCAAAGCGAACCTAAGAGGACAAGAATATGATGAATTTTCAGTAACTGATTTTCATTTAGTGAAAATAAGCACAAAGCCACGATAACGAGCCATCATAATCCCTATCTAACCTTGTGCGCTGCATATATTGGTGTTTCACGTTGAAAGCAATTGTGCTGCTTTTTCAGTAACAGATAGCAGATGCTCCGTATTAGCTTTAATGGGTACATGCTCCCTCTTGGCCATGGCCTTGACAAATACAGTAATGGTTTCCCTCCATTGTTATGCTGACCGCACACACTTGAAACCTACCTGTTGATAATACTGATGTTAACAGTTTATCCCGCCTTTGGTAATTATTTTAAGGCATTAAAAGGTCGCATGTCAGAGAATTCACTCAACTGCATCGAAAAAAAGAGTAAAATGATGTTATTTTGATTAACGCCATCTCTGCACATCTGATTTCTATCATCCTGAGCGTGGTAAATGTGATTGCAAACACCTCCTTGGTTTATCTATGTCAATATGAAACTGGGTTCAGTTAAACTGGGTAGCGCAAACGGTTCATCACTGTCATACTATCTAATCAGGGGATACCCTTTTATTTTGGTTTGACTTTTCTTCTTTCTTTTCTTTTGCTAAGACCATCCAGAAAGGACATTTGGGTATTTTTTCCATCTATTTTAAGTCATTCCCCACAATTTTATCATTTGTTTTATCTCCCATCTCCAAAGACAGAAATATCTACTTCAACCCTATTGTACTTTTTACAGCGTGTCCTATAATCTACCAAGATGTATTCTTGGACATTGTTCCCTGTGATGGATTTGTTTTTGGTTTTGTTTTTTCCGCCCCGGATATTCAAGGATAAGACTCCTTGAATTGTTTCTACCACCAGATTGAGACGCGGGGATTCCCAAAAATGTTACGTCTGGGACACAAAACATTGAGAGTAAATACATTTTTTTAGGATTTTTTTTTTTTTACTCAGATTCAACCTGTACCACTCTGTTTTTCATCTTCTTCCTCTAATAGTAATAATTGTAATAATAATGATGACAAAATTAATGTGACATTTTCATTGGTGTTAAGCTAGTTTTTATACCGTTTTTTTCCCTCTACATTTATGTGAATTGTGAGTTATCAAATAAGAAAAGCGGAATTGAAATAAGAAAAAAAAATCTTCAAAATCAGTATTAGCATAAAGCTTGATAAATAATTCATATAATCAACAACTGATACAGATTAACCTGGATTAAACCAGATGTGCAATACAGATGTTTGTGCAATACAAATGTACCGTTGTAAATTCATATTCAGCTGCTGTACACTACTTACAATTATTGCTGTTATTGTTGTGGTTGTAACACAGATATATAATGCAGTATGAAGTTGTATATATAATATAGTATATAATATAGCATGTAACTGAGAGGTGGATGGTAGGTGACTATACATCAGAATCAGAATCATGTTTATTGGCCATGTAGGTTCGCACACACAAGGAATTTGAGTCCGAATAACAACACAACACAACAACCTACAGATATATAAACAAGGACTGATTATATACAGGCAAAATAAGAGGCAATAAAGTGCAATGGTGCAGTTAACATAGTGTATACTTCTGGTACATAAGATATGGCTGACAGTCATACCAACATGTACCCTGGCTCTGCCGAATGACATAAGCTAAGCAGGTATGAGCTGGTCTAGTGCTTGGATGGTAGACCTCCTGGGAAAATGAGTTTATTCTGGAAGTGGTGTAGGGGGCAGTCTTCCCTCTGGTCCGAATTAAAAAAAACTACAACAAATATCAAAATACCAACGCCCCAGAGTGCAGTGACGGGGATACTGTTCTGTAGGAGATGCCGTCCTTCAGATGAGACTTTAAACCAACATCCTGACTCACTGCGGTATCACAAAGAGTAGGGGATTCCCCTGGTGTCCTGGCAAAATCCCAACCTGGCTCTCTCCATCTGGCCACATAATCATCCCCCAGGGTAATTGGCTCAATGATTCCTCCCTCTCTACCTCAAGATGATATGTGGTGAACATTCTGGCACAAAATGGCTGCCGTGCATCACCCTGGTGGGTACTACACATTGGTGGTGGTTGAAGTGCTTCTCCCTTCAATGTGAAGCACTTTGGATGTCTAGAAAAGCGCTATATAAATTATTATTATTACGGTTATATTAGAGGGACAGCTCAGGTTGGACAGTTTGGGGACAAAGCAAGAGAGGCAAGATTGAGATGGCTTGGACATGTGTGGAGGAGAGATGCTGGGTATATTGGGAGAAGGATGCTGAATATGGAGCTGCCAGGGAAGAGGAAAAGAGGGAGGAAAGCCAAAGAGGAGGTTTATGGATGTGGTGAGGGAGGACAAGCAAGCAGGTGGCTGGTGTGACAGAGGAAGATGCAGAGGACAGGAAGAAATGGAAACGGATGATCCGCTGTGGCGACCCCTAACGGGAGCAGCCGAAAGGAGTGGTAGTAGTAGTTAATTGTATATGGGCATGATGGGTTGTGGAGTTGTGGTATGGCATATGGTATAGTGTATGGGTGATATAGTATATAAGCAATATGGTATAATATATGGGCATAGGTTGTTGATTACTCAACCATAACAAGACTCTATAATAGCAACATATCTGTTGTGCATACATGCTTGCCTCCAATGTCCTGTTGTTATTCCACTTATTTCTTGTTTTTTTTTCTCTTTTGTTTGTTGTTTTCTTTTTCTTTTTTGTTTGTGTGAATCTGCAAGTGCTAAAAGCTGCTGTGTACCGGAGTCAAATTCCTTGTGTGCATAGGCACACTTGGCCAATAAAGTTGATTCTGAATTTCCTTCCATGAAAGCTTTTTCTACATTTTGCGTTTTCCTGATGTAGCATAAACACTTAGGAATCCTACTTAATCCAGCTAATGGAAAGCCACAACATGTGCCATTGAAAGTCATCATCATGTTCACAGCATTTTGTAACTTTGTTAGAAAAATTTCTTTGCAAATACGGTTATAGTTAAAGTTATGTTCTGTTTTTTTTTTTTTTTTTTGTTATTAGTAGAAGTAATACTAGTAGTAACATGTGTGTAAGTTTCATACTTGCCAGTGAAAGACTGTCTGGCAAAGCCGCGCTTGAAATTGAGGAAGTTTATGTGACAAGTTGTGAAATCAGAAACTGCACAGAGGCACTCGGTGGCCTGTTTCATCTTGCAGTTGGGGTTTCCATCATTCTCTCTTAAACCAAATAGCTGAGGCTGCTCAGAACATTATTCCTTCATCTGAGGGAAAGATGGTGCAAAGAGGGTTGCAATGGGCCACAGTCGGGTTTGCTCCCATTTCCCCTAAGAGCCTGGATGCAAAGACAAATTATCAAGTTGTGGGCACTGCTCTCATGAGGCAAACCGCTCCGAGTCCATGTGGGATGTACTGACTTCTGTTAATCCAGCCCTTCCCAAACTAGGCCAGAGTCTTTTCAATATCTTTAGAAGAACCGCTGAGAACTTCGCTATTCACTTGACTCCGGCTCAGTCTTTTTTCTTCCCTCTCTGTCTTGCAATACTGGCCGCATTTTCCAGCAACGGCCAGAGGCTTTTGCACCCGCCGTAATGTAAACGGGGAATGCTGATTTCTTGGCAACAGCATTGCTTCTTAAAACTTCCAGTAAATGATGAACAAAGTTGCTTTTAGGCTCAGTTTATAGGCACCAACATGTGACCCATCAGATAGTAAAACGATAGAGATGAAATTTGAATCCATACGACGACAAGCCTCCATCTATATAATTAAAAACTGATTCAAAAAGGGGGTCAAAACCTCACCCTTCATGTCGAGAGACCATCAATTTCCACGCCAGCTTCTTTTGTCCTCTATAAAGGAGATGCTGATTGATGCGAAATGACACCCTGACAGACACTGAATGTGGTGTTTCAATTTGAGTATTTATCAGAGGTGGGGGTGGGGGGTGGAGGAGGGGTGGGGTGGGGGTGACCCAACATCCGTAGCGCTGCAGCAGAGAGGCTTGCAGAAGCCATTTGAGCTGTTTTTTTAATTACAGGCTAGACTTAATTAAAAGTTTCTGTGACATTTCTTAGACGCTGGTAATCACATCAATTAAAGCGTGATTCCTAAACCGTAATCCAAAGGCCAAGAGGGTCATCTTTCTAACAGTTATCAAGGAGAAGACATATAAGCATGTAAGTGCCATTATATTATGCCATTATATCATAATCTAAACTGTGGAATATGTTAAGCTGTCACTTATAGACACCCCCCAGCCCCCATGACGACTGGCACAATTAGCTGTAATTGTTGGTAATGTCAAACAAGTCTCGGCTTTCATTGTTGTCCATCCCCACTTGAAAGCGCTCGACTGCTTTCCCTTGCAACCACTATCAATCAAGTTCGCATCTATCGAGCTCCATAAAAGATTTCCACGGAATTTTTTTTTTTTTTTTTACTTGTGAACTTTTTGTGTATTCTGGGAGGATCTGAGTCACAGTCTTAAAACATTAACTTCTTTTAAGAGGGCAGTTTGAAATACCTCATTGAGAGATCAACACAAAAATCCCCGCTTATTATCACACTCCCAAACAGAGACTGGTAGTAAACTTTACACATAAAGTTTGAGACATGTTTGGCTGACGCACTCACCATTTGGTACGTATGAAAAGTGAGCAACCAGAAGAAGTCTTGGACTGCTATTCCCTGATTTCCGACCTCGAGGGGGTCGTTTAACAGGAAGTCAGTCTGAACACGTTACTAGAAATGGATGTCTATCGCCACCTCTTTATGTAAGGTAGGACAATCAAATAATGCCTTTTCCCAAAACAATATAGCAGGTCAAGTTCACAGGTACGGCGTTTTCACCGAGTCTCCTTTCTCACCTCTACGGTGAGATAACCCCTCGTTTTATCAGCGAGCCTGTGTGAATTTACCTGACATGCACTGCGGTGTGTGTGAAATTTATGAAATTTCAAAAAGGTTTCACATCTAAATCTAGTCAGCCCCCATCTTTCATGTGTGTGTATTGTTCGCCAAAACAACTACTGGTATTAATTATGGTGTTAAAGAGACATAGTCTGACAAGCGGGGGCTGAAATCTGGCATTAAGCACCGCCCAAGCAAGACGCTAATGAAAGCTTCCTTCAGCGAATCACGTTTTAGTCCAAATACAGATCAAAACATATACACACATGTGGTATATCACAGCAGTGATATACCGCTAGTGATTATAGTATTAGCTCACCTCCCCACAATGTATAATTAGGTGTAGTAAAAGTTACTGACCGCAGCGAGGATTCACAGATGAAAGTGAGTTGGATCGCGGAGGCCGGGGGAGGTCTCCGGGGAACATAGAAGTGCAGGGTTCGTGTTAAGTTTAGGCCAGTATGTAAACAATTTCAGACCTCAAAGCCGGCGGCCTTCGGTAATGGATGCTTAACCCACAGTGAAGTCCTCCTATATTGATGTACTCCCCGCCCTGAGACACTGGAACCAGCTGAATTAGCGCAAGGACCTTTGACACAGGAATGTAAATAAGAGAGAAGGGCTGGATTTACGGTGCACTTTTTTTGCTACCTCTGAAACCACTCTCAGAACAAGCCAAGAAATGTACTTCCTCCCTCCCTCTTGCATGGTGCGGGGGAAGACAACGAAGAAGATGAAGATGAAGAAGAAGAGGAGGAGGGGGAGGAGGAAAGGCCACAGAAGTTAACAGAGCATGCCTCAAGAGCAGGACACCTTCAAACCCTGCAAAGGGAGAGGACAACGCCTTTTACCTCCCATAACATCACCCTAAGTAATGAAATAAATCATAAAGCCTTCAAAGGGAAAACCGTAAATGTTTAAGGAGTGCTGACGTCCAGCAAATACAGATCTCAACTCCGGCACCTATCCAACAGCGCATTTAATATTCAGCGTTTCCGAACATGTTCTTGAGAGAAATGCGGGGCGTCCAACTTTGATGACAACTCGTTCAATGAGTCCAGAAAAAGCTGCCTGACAGGACGTCCGAGTTCAACGAGGTTACGTTTTCCCGCAGTATGTCACCGCCCTCTCCCCGTCCTTTCAAAAAAAAAAAAAAACTAAAAAAAATCAAAAGCACTATTACAACTTCTGCAAAGGTAGTGGTGAGCGAGTAATGCATGCAAGTGTTTATACAGCATGTACAGTGTGTGCGATGCTGTGAATTCTATCTGGATAAGGGTGACGTAGTGAGAGATGACAGCATGCTGCACGGTGTGTGGGCGGCCTGAGCATGTTTCAATTGGAGAGGTGTAGATTGTTTTTGCTTTTTTTTAACACTCCCTCTCAGCTACCTTTACTTCAAATGGACAAATCTGGTGGTTTTGCATGTATCAGCCAGTCGACTACAAATGGCAAATACCGTTTTCCAAAGTGTGTCATTGTGTTTGAGATTTTTTTTTTTTTGGGATTCATTTCGACAACCTTCAAGGCAGCCATCAATTTCCATTCATTTCAGTGCAGCACGAAAATCAATTTGCAGAGACCGACTTGGTTGCGATAAGTAATCCATCGCAGCTATTTCCTGTCAAAGGCACGCTACTGCTGCAGGGCCACGCAGATGGAAGTAGGGGCTCTTATGAATGCTGCGTTCCTGTTCGCTCGGACGCCCGATACTCGAGAGTCTCAGCTGCCGAACAGCAAACTTTTTAATGCGAGAAGCTACCAAATTCACATTATTCTTTTCACATCCTACACTTTTGAATGTTGCTTATCTTCTGGATTTGATCGTTATTGAAAAAATAGCTCGTGAGTGCTACACTGTTCAGCAGCCGTCTCTTAAAACTCAGATGCCCGAGCGCACGGGAACGTACCTTACTCAAGACTTTTCACATAATCTGTGATTTCAGCTGCACCCCCCCCCCCAAAAAAAAGTTGACAGAATTTTCGATGTGCTGTGCCAATTCCGTTTCAAGCCTCTGCATGTTGACTGTCATACCGTAACTGAAATGAATTGAAACCAATGGCACCTTGGAGAGGCACATCTAAACCATCTAAAACACTATGGTGTGCTTTGGAACATGGTCGGGAGTAATGTGACGTATAGGCCATTGGTAGTAAATGGGCTACAACATGCAAAGGCACCGGCATGCCCCTATAAGCCATGATGACAGGCAGGGAGGAAGGGATAATTGAGGTGGTGACTCACAGCAGAACAGGAAATGACGCTATAGTGCATCATCCAAGCGTGTTCAGGCGTCTCGTCCAGAACACGGACATGTGAGTCTATGTTGACACACTGTCTGATGCACGCTTGTCCATATTCACTCATTTGTGCGAGTGCCTCATTGTGGATGTAAATGTATGTCTGTGACAAAAAAAAACTACAAAAAAATACAAACAGACAAAAAAAATAAAAAATCCTGTTTTGACTGCAGGGTCGCAAATATTTCTCCTCTCTAAAATAAAAATGCCAGGTGTATACCTTTGCAGTTTTGACTGATGCTAGCTGGACATAAAAGCAATGAAAAAGATGCTCTCAGTGTGGTGAATATGTGATGCACTTGTCTGTTTGATGCTTGCAGACGGCAAGTCATCCCGTCTCCTCCAGACCAGACAGACGTCCCCTTTTCAATATGAAAAGTACATCTGGGCGACCCTCAGTTACCTTCTTCACACCTAAAAATAATCTTACTTGACTAGAATATTAGATTTTATTTGTTTTTCCTTTCTAATCCATACACAGTGCAGTAGATGCACTATTGATTTAGACTTAATGCAGCGACAGCGTCAATAATGGCAAATACTAATATGACTTGGAAAACAGACCGGCAGTCGGGTCGGCAGAGTTATTAATATCATTGCAATTGAGCTCCCGCGGTCCTCCCTCAAGCCTCAGATACGCTTGTTAGCATATCGGTCTGTAATAACCCTGACATTCACCGCTGTCTGGGTTATTACCACGTCTGAGGGTGACGGAGGCCTGCTGCCTCCGAATTGCCACAACCCAATCAGCATCTCTTATGAATGCATCAAACCAGATTAGCTGCACCCAAATAACACACGCTCGCACCCCATCGCCTTCACTGGAACAAGCACCGACAGCCAGGAAGCACTTACTTAAAAAGACTAATTATGCATGTTTGTTATTATATGTAAATTCTTTTCAGAGAAAAGAAACGGGCAAGATGATTGATTGTCAAAAGATGGGCCATTTCATCATTTCTTTATCTGTTTGTTCATGTTTTATTTTTGTTTATTTATCAGTTTAGTCTGACCTGGGTTTCTATGTGAAGGCTCGCCCCGCATTGTGACACAAGGGATTGTTAATCCATCAGTCCATCAGTCAATCAATCAATGAAACCTAATTTACATTGTACATTTCGTACATTTAAAATGCAATGCGATGCACTTTATAATCAGTGGAAGTGCACAGATAAATTTAGGGAAGGATTAAAAAAGAAAGCAAATCCCTTTAATATTAGCATAGGATAAAAGGAAGGGAAAAAAGGAAAAAACCAACAGATAATTAAATAATTAATATAATGTCCTGTATATTAAAACCAAACATAAATGAGTTCATACCAGAGGTGGGACCAAGTCATTGTTTACACAGTCACAAGTAAGTTTAAAGTCTTGATATTCAAGTCCCAAGTCCTAAACTTTGGGTTTCCAGTCCTAAACAAGTCATTGTACGCGCTTCATCAAATTTAATACCATTTCAAAGTTTTAACAACATAGTAAGAGTTAATATACAATATTTACACAAATCATGAATGCTCTTAAAAATTTGCATTTATTACAGACCGAGTCAATGTGGATCTGTGAATAATGAAATGAAGAGTCTGTTGGCTGCACACTTTTTAAAAGCATTATATCTTTGGTCTGGGAGAAGGTATTGAGTCTTCCAAGTCAAAAGGCTCAAGTCCAAGTCCAGTCATGAGTCACTGGTGTCAAAGTCAAAGCCAACTTGCAAGTCTTTTTTTAGTTTTGTCATGTCTAAAGTCACTAAATTCGTGACTCGAATCTGACTCTAGTCCAGGTCCTGTGACACGAGTCCAGATCTCTGGTTCATACCAAACACAGATCTGATCCATTCCTTTTACTGACAAACACACATGTTAGACTACGGGTCTGGGGTTACTTAACACAAATAGCTTAAGATTTCATTGATTTTCCACTTCAGGAATGTTCTAACATCCCTTGATGTGGACAAACGACGGAACGCCCTGCCGTTCTGCTCTAACTTGTGACGTGAGATAAGGGACGACAAGGAGCCAGGTAAACTGTAAGGGGTGAACGCCTCTCTTATAGGTACAAATTCAGCATCATTCGAAAATTGTGATTGTACTGCAGAAACAAATCGTGCTTTTCTTTTGCCACCAGAAACACACTGGTCACCAGTGTGTTTCCAGATTGTGGTGGAGGTTTTAGATGCTAGATGTGCCTCCGTGTCTTTGTGTCCCTGAGACCGGCATCCTCGGGGTGAGTGCTTGGCCCGGCTCACCCATCGACTCATTTATCAGTGCAGCTCCATCTCTATCGGTACAGGATGTGGGCCAGCCTCCAAATACACACTCCATGAAAAACAGATTCCTCATCTCAGTTGGATTAACGCTATAATACCATTCAATACGCGGCGGATCTGTTTTTAAGGGGTGCTGATACGGTGCATGAGCGGCCCGCGTGCGTCACGTCGGAAGTCAGAGGAAACGTCCGAGAGGGAAATTTCACGCCGAATAAAGGCTTAAGACGTTTAATGTAATTAGCAAAGAAGGAAAGAGATCTCCTTGAGGTTAACGTGGAGCAAAATATTCAGCCTCAAAGCAGAATAAGTGGAGGCCATTTAATAGCGATGACACTTGTGCCTGTGGAGTTATGGCCCGATAAGAGCTGCTCTTTGAGATGCAGTTAAATTTTGTTCGGCGCTTCTCCCTCCCACAGGATACCGAGGTTAACAAAGAGTTCATAACATGACCTTTACAACAGCTTAGTCAGCAGCACAGCCTCATAACCACACCTCTCTCTTTTCCTTCTTTCTCTCTCTCTCCCTCCTCTTTATCTTCTTCTTTCTCTCCATTTTCTCTCTCTCTCTCTCTGACAGGACCTTGTGGTAGTCTGCAGTCATCTCTGACAGTGCACCCGCATTAATCCCCCCCCCATCCTTTTTGTCTCCATCGTGCCTTCTTCTTTGTCTTTCTCGTGTTCTAACTCTCCTGTCCTTTTTCGCCTCTTCACAAATCCCACGCTTTTACTTTGCTCTCCTCCCTCTCCTCTCATTTTTTTTCCTGTAGATGATAGCATCATACACTGCACTCAGCTCCACTACATTTAATCGCTCTCTCTCGCTCTGTCTCTCTCCGTCACTCTCTCTCTCACTCACTGTCAGCCTCTCTCTCCCTCACCCTCTATCGCTCTCTCTCCTTCACTCTTTCTCTCACTCACTCACTGTCAGTCTCTCTCTCTGTCTCTCTCCCCCACCCTCTCTCTATCGCTCTCTGTCTCTCTCATTCACTCTCTCTCTCACTCACTGTCAGTCTCTCTCTCTCTCCTTCATTCTCTCTCTGTCTCTCTCGCTCCCTCCAACATTCTCTCTCTCATTCTGGGAAGTTTGTAGACATCACTGACCTGTGAACAAATGGACAAGGCCCGTCAAATCCAGCTGGGCGAGCAGAGATTCCTGCAGAGTACATTAAAGACAAGCGGGGGTCAGCTTTCGCGAACTTTAACCTGGGTGAACCACAATATCTGTTTCTCATTACTTTGAACTCGCAGAATAGGAGTCGAGGATTACTGACTTTTTTCTTCTTCTTTTTGTACATCAAATGTAAAGTTAACGAGTTAACTTAGGATTCAGTCGCAGAAGAAACCGTCTCAGGGCAGAATTGAGGTGGGCGTCACTTGAAATTTTAACGCCATAAAATTGCATCATGCATCGTTTGGTATTTTAAATGATTAGGTCATTTTAATGCCATTGCTGTCATGAAAAAAGTGTCATAGCTAACCTTGGTGATTTTCACATTGTTAAACTGGGCCTTCACATGGTCCTTTATGGGCTGTGACAGTTTCATGATCACCAATAATCTGAGGCCCTTAAAAAACCCCATTGCATAGTTTAATACGTTGCAAGGGTGATATCAAGTGTAATTATTGTTATTTTTTATGTTCTTTGAAAAGTTAACATTTTAAAGATGTTCTCTAACAGCAGCTATATTCTAGTAGCTGGAAGTCTCAGAACTTCCTCCAGCTGGATGAAGCAAATTCGGAGAGTCTTCTATCTGGCCAGATCAGCTGCCTGCAGTCTACTCTGAGCAGCCCGTCCACCAATGTCAAGTCTGCTGCCCGTAACCTGGGGCTGATTTTATACCCTAATCTATGGCAAAATAACTAGAGTTGTACAATTGTGTTTTCTTCAGTTGAGGAACATCGCTAATGTTAGGGCCTTCATATCTTTTACAGATCATGAAAAGGTCATCCATGCTTTTATTTCTTCACATTGAGATTACTGTAACTCCCTATATACAGGGCTGGTCAGAAAGCCACCTCCCTCCCCCAGCTGGTGCAAAATGCTGCTGCTATAGACTTTTTTTTTTACCCCCCCCCCTTTTCTCCCCAATTGTATCCGGGCAATTACCACTCTTCCAAGCCATCGCTGCTCCACCCCCTCTGCCGATCTGGGGAGGGCTGCAAACTACCACATGCCTCCTCCGATACATGTGGAGTCACCAGCCGCCTCTTTTCACCTGACAGTGAGGAGTTTCACCAGAGGGATGTAGTGCGTGGGAGGATCACGCTATTCCACCCAGTCCCCCCCCCCCGAACAGGCACCCCGACCAGGCGCCCCGACCGACCAGAGGAGGCGGTAATGCAGCGACTAGGACACACCCACATCCGGCTTCCCACCCGCAGACACGACCAATTGTGTCTAGAGGGACGCCCGATCAAGCCGGAGGTAACACGTGGCTTCGAACCAGCAATCCCCATGTTGGTAGGCAACGGAACAGACCGCTATACTACCCGGACAGCCTGCTGCTATACTTTTAACCACAACTTACAGACGCTTTTATCCAAAGCGACGTACATCTGAGAGCTGATACAACACAAGCATGGACCTAGGAAAGGAGAGAGCAACACGAGTAAGGGCCATGAAGAGAAGTTCGAGTCCGATAGGACGTAGGTGCCAACAGGCAGTGCACAGAGGCAATGCACAGAGTGCAGAGAATACATAGAAGCATATTTTTTCTTTACTTTTTTTCCTTCTGTCCTTGAAGTGCAGAGGTGTTCGTGAAAGAACCAACTCTAGCAGACGAGGCCATATTACACTTATATTATATTATTATTGCCTGTAGGTTTTAGAGTTGACTTCAAGATTTTATGGATAAAGCCTTACAAAGTCAGGCTCCGAGTAACATTTCTCCTTTGACCCAGAGATCCTTGGATAGGGGTCTGCTGGTTGTTCCTAAAACACGCCTTATCACCAAAGGTGACCGGGCCGCTCAGTCGTGGAACTTCCTGCCCGACAGTCTCAGACGAGCAAAATCAGTGACACATTTTAATTTCTTCTCAAAACTCATGTTAAAGTGAAGGCTTTTTTTTAATATTAGCTTTATTTCACTGCAATTGTTTTTGTTAACAAATTGCTCTCTTCTCTTTGCTCTTATTTTATCATGTTATTTGCTGCTGCTTTTTATTTTGTTATCCTACAATGTTATTTTGTGTGTAATTTTTTACTCAGTTTTATTCTGTTCTGTGAAGCACTTTGTAACCCTGTTTCAAAAAGTGCTATACAAATAAAGTTTATTATTATTATAATCTTTCTTACACAAAATATGTGGATAATGGATGATATATATATATATATACACACACACACACACACACACACACACACACACACACATATAGGTGTGTGTATGTGTGTGTGTGTGTATGTGTGTGTGTATATATATGATTGATGTAGGAAAAAAAACTCATCAGCTGCCAACGCATGAAACAGGCTTGTACTACCATGAATTAAAGTTTTTTTTCCTACATCTATCTTAATATTTTGCTGCTCATTTGTTGAGCACTTTTATCAATGCCACTGATGGTTTCCGAAAAAAATACACGATATATATATATATATATATATCGTGTTTTTTTTTCTTTCCGGAAACCATCAGTATATATATATATATATAGATATATAGATATATAGATATATATATATATATATCGTGTTTTTTTTTTTTCCGGAAACCATCAGTATATATATATATAACTTTGTTAAAAGAAACACTCAATGGTAGGGAAAGTGCTCAACAAATAAGGAGCAAAATAATCTAGTGAGTCAAATAAATTCTTTATGACAGTACAAGCCTGTTTCATGCCATAAGCAATCATCAGCTGTCAATGTTTATATATATATATATATATATATATATATATATATATATATATATATATATATATATATATATAAAGATACCTCTAACTTAATATTCCTCATTTGTTTGTTGAGCAGTTTTATCAACAACACCACTGATGGTTTCCGGAAAATAAATGCTATGTGTGCGTGTGTGTGTGTGTGTGCGCGTATAAACAAGGTTTTCTCTGAAATGGCAGCTTAAAGTTAAATCAAACACATCACATCTGGCCCTAAGCTGGCCCCTTGAGAGCAATCCAGAATGTATTGCCCGTAAAGGCGGACCCCCAGGTGTGCACATACGCCGGCCATACTGTGGAGATCTCCGTATTTCAAAGTCGGCAGAGGAAAGAGATAGTATTGTTCCAGCTTTCACCCCGGGGAGTCAGGGCGATGTTTTACACCCCCTGGTTTTTGCTGTAAAACATTGCTGTTTCTGTGCGGACTGTGTAGCAGACAGCAGGAAAGGCTTGTCAGGGGTTTTTTGGCAGGTCTGGATCTGCAGATGATGGACAACCCCTCGCTCCGGAGCACAGGAGTTATAAAAGGCGAAGGGCAGAATGCCCATTTAAAATGGTCTTTGCAATGAACTGATTCAACTTTCTGGGATGTCCCGACTGGATTATTGAGCGTGCATCAAGACATTTAAAATGGTGTTTATTGCTTTTGCATGTCCTCTACGCTCTCTTTCTCTCCCTTCCAATCTAATTTTCCCTCTGACTATCTCATCTTCCTCCCTCTTTGAATCTGTCCTTTGTTTTCTCTTTACTATCTCTGTCTCTCTCGTTGTTCCTTCTCCGACTTTTCCGTCAGCGTCACTGAACAAACATGGGTGCATTCTATGGATCCCACAGACTGTGGGACTTGCCCTTGAACATACCGCATCGCCGTCAGGCCTACCGGTTTGAGCCATTTTAACGCACATTACTCTCATGTAGTCATGTGTAGGTGGGGTGGGGGGATGTATGTGCATATGTATATAGGCCATATATGTAAGTGTGTATGTTGATATATGTTTTTGCCGGCAAGTCGTACTACTGTTCCTATAAGGTCAACAAAATGTACACCACACAGTTTAACTGTTGTCTGTGAATGTGTTTTATGTCTGTTATTTTAAAGGCCCATCTAGGGACGGGCATTGGAAAATAGCAGTAGCAATAAATGCTGTGATGGATCACATTGGATAATTGTTGGGTAATTCTCTATGTACATTGCATCTGTCCCTATCAAATACACATTAAATAAAATGAATGAATAAATAGATCGGACAGTGTCCCCCCCCCCCCCCCACACACACACACCACCACCCTCACCTCTGGTTATAGCCTGCATCTCTGTTTGGAAAAACCATTTCTTTTTGACAGTCCATGAGCCATGAATTTCACATACTGCATGCCCACAGAGCATTCATTCATTCATGTCATAGGGTTGACACATGTGAAAGCACAGACTGCTACACAGTGATCAGCCAAAACATTATGACCACATGCCTAATATGCTGGTGGTCCTCCATGTGCCACCAAAATAGCATCGACCCTCCGAGGCATGGACTCTACAAGACCCCTAAAGGTGTCCTGTGGTACCTGGCACCAAGACGTTAGCAGCAGATCCTTCAAGTCCTGTAAGTTATGAGATGGAGCTGCCATAGATCGGACTTGTTTTTCCAGCATATCCCATGGATGCTCAATCAGATTGAGAGCTGGAGAATTTGGAGGCCAGGGCAACACCTTCAACACTTCATCATGTTCCTCAAACCATTCCTGATCAATGTGTGCAGTGTGCATTATCCTGCTGAAAGAGGCCACTACCATCAGGTGTACCTGGTCTGCAGCAATATTTAGGTAGGTGGCACGTGTCAAACTGACGTCCACATGAATGGCCAGACCCAGGGTTTCCCTGTAGTACATTGCCCAGAGCATCACACTCCCTACACCGGCTTGTCATCTTCCCACAGTGCATCCTGGCGCCATCTCTTCCCCAGGTAAGTGATAATAATAATATACATTTTATTTAAAAGCGCCTTTCATTACACCCAAGGTCACCTTACATCAAATACAATAAAACAAAGCAGTAAAACACGTTAGTCCAATAAGCAATAAAACACACAATAAGCAATAGAACATACATAAGCAGGAGTTACAAAAATGAATTTTATGCTGTTAATGTTGTTAAAGTGAGTATGGTAACTTAAAAAGATGGGTTTTAAGAGCAGTTTTGAATTCTGTAATGGAGTCCAGAAAGTGGATGTGACAGGGAACGAAGGTCCAGAGTTTGGGTGCAGCAAAGGAGAAAGCCCTGGCACCCATTGTGCTGAGGCTGATGGCTGGTCCTGCCAATAGACCTGCTGGTGAAGACCGCAGGCACACAAGTACACTGAGAACTGATTGTTTGCTTATCATCTAATCTACCCAGACCTTGACATGTGCCTTTGTTTGGAGATGATCAACGTAATTCGGTTCACCTGTGAGTAGTCATAATGTTTTGGCCCACCAATGTATTTATTTATACTCAGCAATATATGAGTTGCCTTTCAACGCAGTATATCCTGCACTGAACTGTGTTGCTCTTGCATACTCGCCTGAACCTCGTGAGGAGTGTTGCGAAGGTGAGGGCTAATATCGACTATCGACCAGTGGAAATATTACATACATTTAGACAGACAGATAAATACACATAGATCTGTAAAAATCCATCTGTCCCATATGGGAAAACGCTGCTGTAAAATGGTGCAGCCACTCTGTAGGCTTCCAAAGAATGAAGCCTTAGCTTGACGCTCTAATGACTGCCCTCGTCCGTATCCACATCAGAAACAAAATAAATAAAAAAACAATATCCACAGGACCTACAATCTATGAGCATTACTCATCTATCACGTTCTTCAGCCTGCGCAGAGCCTTTCATGACCTCTTTCATCCATTCCTCGCATTTCCAGAAGAAATCATTTATTTTATATATTTAGTATTTAGTAGGGATCAAACCAATTCTTTTAATTATCCAACAATTTGTCATCAGCCATAAATCGTTGCAAACCAGAAATTTAGGTCGAAAAATTCGTTTTTTTTAAATATATATATATATATACTTTTTTATTGGTGAAAAAGGTCGGAAAATTCTTGATGCACAACGACCAAGATGGTCATTATGACCATTTTGGAATTTCAAGGTTTAATAACTGTGTGTGTGTGTGTGGGGGGGGGGGGGGGGGGAGTAGAGACCTGCAGCTCCCTAAATTTTCCTAAAATTGCAAAGATTTGCATTAAAAGAATTTGCGCATGATCGTGCGCGTCATATCACTATTTATGACGTGCTTTGATCGCATCATTTCCTTCACGAAGTTCATTGCTCTGTCCTAGAAAAAAACCTAGCGTCCTCCAGTGCAGAGTAATAGTCTTGATCTGATTTTTAACTATTGCCAACATGTCTGGCTACAGACACCGATACAGACGCACCATGACTACCACCAATGCGTTGCGGTATTTACAGGTGTTGGACAGCGGCCATTTTAAATTGTGTGAAAAATAGTATTAAAGTTGTTAAAATGTTAATTTTGGTGTCAGTTGTTTCCTAACAGACATACTAACATATGAAATCTATTAATATCTCAATTGAGTATTTATCTTGACAGAATATAGAGTTTAAAAACCTGCCGTCAATTTGACCGCCCATGGTCGTTTTAGGTAGGAGTGAAATCCCGGTCGTTCTAGTGTTAAAGTCAACACGCAGTTTATTTTTAACAATGTCGGCATTTGCATGTCTTCCATTAACTGCACAATTTGCTTTACCATGCTAGTTAGCTGGCATAGCTTGTAACCGCGTGCCTGGACTTGTCTACTCTAGCCTTGTGTTCTTCTACGGCCTTCTCAGTCATTTTTACTACCCGTTTTTCACCGTCTTGTTCATCCATGACAAGCGAAAATTTCCACACTTAATTAGTAAAAATGTCGAAGTACCGTAGAATGAGCTTCACACATAAACTGCGTTCTTTTTATGTTTAAAAGCGCGGCACATCCACCGCACTGTCGTCTTCATAGGCTAGCTTCAATTAGCAATCCGTGGCAAAGCAAGGAAAGATACGACTTACAGTCTGTAGTCTTCTTTTCCCAAAACCGCCGCAATGTCTGTGCAAAGTTTCCTTCTTCCGTAGTGTCTGTGAATGTTCTCATTCATCCAGGTCATGGTTATCCAAAGGAGTTGAATAGAGTGCAACTGGACTTGGTTATATATCCGTGAAGACGTTTTGCCTCTCATCCAAGAGGCTTCATCAGTTCGTGCCTTTCTGACTAGACCAAGCTAGTCTGACTGGCTGGTGATGAAACTCAGATATTTAGCCTCTTTGGAGTCGTTATCAGAGCTATTGATGTCAATGGCTCTTTTGTGTTCTGATGTTTAGCAACGACAGTCGTTGAAGGTGACCAACTGTTGTTCTTTGAGGCTAAGCTTTTGAGTCTCCTGGGTAGAGATGAAAGGACGGTTAAGCGATGAGGAGAAGAAGAACAGAAGGAATAACATGGTCATCCCATATGTTTCTGGGGTCTCCCGAGAAACTCAGGAGAATTTTTAACAAACACCGCATCCCGGTATACTTCAAACCCAGCAACACACACCGACAAAGACTGGTTCATCCCAAAGACCGTGTACCGCACACCCAGAAAAGCAATCTGGTGTATGCTGTACAATGCAATGAGGATAGCACTGACCTGTACATAGGAGAAGCCAAACAACCACTACACAAATGGATGGCCCAACACAGAAGGCCAAACTCCTCAGGACAAGACTCAGCAGTCTATCTACACCTAAAGGAGAAGACACACTCCTTCGAGGACAGCAACGTACACATTTTGGACAGGGAAGATAGATGGTTTGAAAGAGGGGTGAAGGAAGCCATCTATGCGAAACTGGAAAAACCATCCCTCAACAGAGGAGGAGGTCTGCGACACCACCTATCTCCCACTTACAACACTGTCCTTTCATCTCTACCCAGGAGACTCAAGAAGCCTAGCCTCCAAGAACAACAGTCGGTCACTAACGGCTCCAACGACTCATGACCACTGAATGGAGCACTAACGAAGTTGAAACTAACACCTCCAACGACAGTCGTTGCTAAACATCGGAACACAAAAGAGCCATGGACATCAATAGCTCTGATAACGACTCCAAAGAGGCTAAATATCTGAGTTTCATCACCACCCAGTCAGACTAGCTTGGTCTAGTCAGAAAGGCGCGAACTGATGAAGCCTCTTGGATGAGAGGTGAAACGTCTTCACGGATATATAACCAAGTCCAGTTGCACTTGATTCAACTCCTTTGGATAACTTCTTCCGTAGTCCATTTCAAGCCAGGCCGCTCCAAGCTCCATTAATCCGTGCAGAGCTACTTTTTTGACTAACAATGTAGGTTTCCAAAGAATCAAGCCTTGGCTTGACGCACTAACGACTCCCCTCGTCCGTATCCACATCAGAAACAAACAAAAACAAATATCCACAAGACCACCCTGTAAAGTTTACCTGTTGACTTCCACACAAGAAATATTTGGTACAGAATGATTGTCCATTAGCAAAAAAAGGTTAATAACAAAAGGAGACCGAGAGGTAAAAAAACAAAAAAGATGTGGCTCCACCCCCTTGCCTAACTCCACCCCCCATTCCTCTACAACGCTCCTCGCGAGAGTATCAAAAGACAATTAAAGGTGCGCGCAGTTACTAGGAAGCAACAATTATAGTCACCTATTCCCAAATATTACAAATGCAACATACCTGAGATCTCATACATTTTTAATTATTCACACACCCTTTAAGTGCAAGGAATCAAACAATTAACTTACTGCATTACTGTAAATATGAACTGTAAACCATTTCATGCTAATTAGTCAAATACTGATATTTAATATTTTATCAGTAAACCGCATTTAGGCTCTTACACACTTTGTACATCTAAAGAGGGTGGATGTCTGTTTTGACAGTGTTTGGGTGTGTATTTTGATTGCCAGGCATCAGTTGTTTTTTTTCTTCCTTTTTTATTGAAAACATTGTTGTACTCCTTGCTTGTCTTTGATTGTCTGTCTTCTGCTGTCCATGCTACAAACACTCAATTGCCCCACTGGGTAGATTAAGTGTTAATTTTATCTGATCTGGTCTGACATCTACTGCACTCATGTATTCATTGCCTCATAATACCTCTGGCATAGTAAGAAAGAGAGGGTCAAAGTGTGAGGAGAGCGAGAGAGAGAGAGAGAGAGAGAGAGAGAGAGAGAGAGAGAGAGAGAGAGAGAGAGAGAGAGAGAGAGAGAGAGAGAGAGAGAGAGAATAATCCAGTTCTTATAAGCAGCAGCAAGACTATTGTTGCCAGTGGTTACACAAAACTAATTAATGCACAGAGCTACACTGGCATGAATTAGGTCATTATATTATGGCAATGGTAGGCCCGCATTCAGTTTATCCACACATGCTGGACATCTCTTTGGGTTGGCTGATAATATTCCAATGATAACATAAACACCAACTTTTTAATACCACATATCATATTATTGTTACTGAGCAAACTAACATCGAATAGGTCACAATAAGCAACTTGTGCCTAGCAGTCAGATTTAATTCTCACTGTCCTCCATTGCATCAAGGTCCTGAAAACACCTTATTCGCTGTCATTCTCTCAGATAGGGGTCAGTAATGTTCTACCAACAGCGTGGGTGTAGAGAATTGGGTGGTGAACAATTATTCTTTTTCTGGGGGAGTGCATTTTTATCATCATTATTATTCAGCGGTAAAAGAAATGTCTGGAACTTGTGGTACACATATTCTGTACTAGACATAAACACACACACACACACACACACACACACACACACACACACACACACACACACACACACACATATAACTTTGTTAAAAGAAACACTCAACGGTAGAGATAGTGCTCAACAAATAAGGAGCAAAATAATCCAGTTAGTCAAGTAAATTCTCTGAGCCAGTACAAGCCTGTTTCATACCATAACTGAATATATATATATATAGTTGTTAAAAAATAAAATTAATCGTCAAAAATACAACTTGCCTAATAATTGTGCACGCAGTGTATAAATATATATATATCAATTTACATGTTCTTATTTGTGAACATCAACACATTAAAGGATTTTTGTTTTTGGCAAAGCAAAAGTTATTTATCGAGTTTTTACTGCATGTAGCATTTGTTCCTCCACAAACATTACAAACCATAGCTTCTGACAGAACCAATCACACTCTATTGATAACATTATTGCTTTGTGCAGGTGTGCCCACACTTTAAATTACCCAGTCATATCCCACCTGCCCCAAGCCTTTCCATCTCTGTTTACACTAAAATGCACCATGTATTTCTCTTTACAAGTTTCAGTTCCCTTTGCCAATTGCCAATTTTCTCAGTCTGCAAAGTTCAGCAAGAGTTTCTTGAAGAAATCACTCTCTCCTACTTCTTGACAAAATGAACTTTGACAGGAAGTGTCAGTTTTCTCTGTGATGTGATGTGCTGGAGAGAATCACAAAGCCACAACACTGAAGGTCGCTGTGTTTGTTTAACTTACTGACACCTATAGTGATACTGGAAATTGCACTGGTGTTTGACTGCCCCAGATATCTATCCGAGTCATCAGTCATCAGTATTGTATTGTCAGCCACCGCCATACAAAATAACACTGTTGAATCTCAGTTTTGGTTATTGGCATTGTAGTATCTGATGGTAAAGATAGTCTTTTTTTTTACCCCCTTTTTTCCCCAATTGAATTTGACCAACTACCCCACTCTTCCGAGCCATCCCGGTCTGGGCTTCACCCACTCTGCCGATCCGGGGAGGGCTGCAGACTACCACATGCCTCCTCCGGTACATGTGGAGTCACCAGCTGCTTCTTTTTGCCTGACAGTGAGGAGTTTCGCCAGGGGGGCGTAGCGCGTGGGAGGATCACGTTATTCCCACCAGTTTTCCCCTCCCCCCTGAACAGACGCCCCGACTCACCAGAGGAGGTACTAGTGCAGCGACCAGGACACACCCACATCCAGCCTCCCACCCGCAGACACGGCCAATTGTGTCTGTAGGGACGCCTGACCAAGCCGGAGGCAACACGGGAATTCGAACTGGCGAGCCCCCCGTGTTGGTAGGCAACGGGATAGACCACCACGCCACCCGAACGCCCGCCGGTATACGTTTGGTTTGCCATAGAGGCTTTATAGCCAAAACAACGTTGCTACTTCTGTAAACTCGTCGCTACCTTATTCTCTCGTATTTGGCTGAAATGCTGAAAAAGTCAATCGGTATGTGCCGCTGGGACATATGGCATCCACCAATAAAATCAGTAACAACAGCAACAATCTATACAGGTGTCAACCCACACCTTTTGGCTGTATAAAACTTTTTTTTTTTGCACCTTTTTAGCGCCATACGGCTGCGTAGTGCTTGTTTACAGAGCAGTGTGCATCTCCACACTACTCTATGGATGTGAGGCATGGACCATCTACAGCCACCATCTCAGAAGCCTGGAGGCCTTCCATGTGAAATGTCTCCAGAGGATCCTCAGCATTACTTGGGAGGACAGAGTGCCACACACAGAGGTGTTGGAGCGGGCAGGCAGCTGCAGCGTGGAGTCTACCCTAAACCACCATCAACTCAGGTGGCTTGAGCATGTCATTTGCATGCCCAGCGAACGACTCCCACGTAAAGTCCTCTACGGCCAACTACACCTTGGTCAATGCACTGCTGGTGGGCAGAAGAAGCGGTTCAAAGACCAAATGAAGACCACACTGAAAAGATACCAGATCAACCCCTCTTCCTTGGAGGAACTTGCCTCCTGCCGTACCACCTGCGACTCTCACGTCTCAGAGGGGGTGAAGTATATGGAAAAACTAGTACACACAACACCGTGTAGCAAAGCGTGCAAAGAGACAAGCTCGCAAAGCTACCCCTGCCCCCTCCAGCCCCACTTTTACATGCCCAGTCTGCAATCACAACTGTGCATCCAGGATCGGACTATTCAGCCACCAAAGGACTCACAAATAGGAGAAGATGGTCATCATCGGACACGACGGACAACCAGCAAGGTCATCTGGTCAAATACTTTTCTCCCCCAAAACATTAACATGAGCTAATTCAGTCACACTAAGAATTTCTTTCTCCCTTATTCTGTGCTGTTTCATTGCACAATTAGTTGGTGTGCTAGCGTTTAGTTTCTTTGTCCCGTGTGGGGAAAGAAGTTGCTGCATCCGGAGTTTATATGATTTAAAATGAGTTTTATCCTCGTGATCCACAAAGAAACACTAGCCCGTTCAAAAACACACGTGCCAGTTAACACACATTTTGTTCCTAGATCCCAGCCTGAGGATGGAGACGCTAATCCTCGGAAGTTTTATTAATTACAATGATGGATTACATTTATATAGCGCTTTATCTAGACAAAGTGCTTCACATTGAAGGGGGTAACTCACTTTAACTACCACCATTGTGTAGCACCCACCTGGGTGATGCACGGCAGCCATTTTGCGCCAGAACGCTCACCAAACATCAGCTTGAGGTGGAGAGGGAGGAAATCCTTGAGCCAATTACACAGGGGATGATTAGGTGGCCAGATGGAGAGAGCGAGGTTGGGAATTTTGTCAGGACACCAGGGAACCCCATATTAGTGCCATGAGATCTTTAATGACCACAGTGAGTCAGGACCTCGGTTTAATGTCTCATCCGAAGGACGGCATCTCCTACAGCACAGTGTGCCCGTCACTGCACTGGGGCATTGGGATTTTTTAATATTTTCTCCCCAATTGTATCTGGCCAATTTCCCACTCTCTGAGCCGTCCCGGTCGCTGCTCCACCCCGTCTTCCAAGCCGGGGTGAGCTGCAGACTGCCACATGCCTCCTCCGATACATGTGGAGTTGCCAGCTGCTTCTTTTCACCTGACAGAGAGGAGTTTCGCCAGGGGTATGTAGCGCGAGGGAGGATCACCCTCCCACCCGAACAGGCGCTCCGACTGACCAGAGGAGGCGCTAGTGCAGCAACCAGGACACAGACCCACATCCGGCTTCCCACCCGCAGACATAGTCAATTGTGTCTGTAGGGATGACCGACCAAGCTGGAGATAACACAGGGATTTGAACCAGCGATCCCCGTGTTGGCAGGCAATGGAATAGACCGCTACGCTGTGTGGATGCAGGGATTTGGGATTTTCATTGTGGTTTATTAAGACCAGGGCGAAGACTGCCCCCTACCGGCCCACCAACACCACTTTCAGCAGCAACTCTTTTCCTGTTAGGTCTCCCATCCAAGTACTAACCAAGCCCACACCTGCTTAGCTGCCGTCATCTGGCAGAGCCAGGGTAAGGCTGCCGGCATGTTGGTGTCCAGTTGACTATCTGCGTTATAGGTAACCTTAAACAGTTTTAAAATGATGTTTCTCATCATGTATGTTCACTAAGTAGCCCTTACGAATACGGTACGGGAAGAGGTCGACATTCATGCATTCATGATTTGGATATCCGTGAATTAGCTATTGTCTTACACACGCCAGCGATATGAAAGCATTGAACGGGACATTCCTGCCCTTCCTCTCCTCACACAAGTTTTTTTTTTTTTTTACATGGTGATACTGGTCGCGTGGCTTGGGTCCTGGACTGTTCCGATGGCATCTGGACACTGCTTGGCATCCTGTGCATCATATCCTTCATAAGTTTTATGTCCATTATAATTCTGTTATCCTCTTTCAATTTCGTATTATGTAAATTGCGTAAACACAACGTCCATTGCATGCTGTCCGTCTTGGGAGAGAGATCCCTCGTCTGTTGCTCTCCCTGAGGTTTCTTCCTATTTTTTTCTCCCTGTTAAAGGTTTTTTTTTAGGGAGTTGTTCCTTGTACGATGAGAGGGTCTAAGGACAGGATGTTGTGTTGCTGTTAAGCCCACTGAGGCAAATTTGTAATTTGTGATATTGGGCTATACAAGTAAATTGATTTGATTTGATTTTGATTTGACATTTATTCGCTTTAAGTTGAACAAGATTTGTTGACCTGGCGTATCCCTGAAGCAGATATACTGCAACGCCTTGCCTCGCTCCCTTAAATCCGCATGACAACAGAGACATAGAACTTCAGAAGACACCATTAGTTACTGGAGAGGAGTCGCTATGCATGCAGTTGTGTTATGTCCACGTCAGTGCCCTCCTGACAAGCCTGAGATAAAAACGAAAATAAAGTGTGTTTTTTTTTGTTGCCCTTTTGGGATTAGAAATGCGTAGCATACAAATATAATTAACTCGATATGGCTTGCATTGTATTTTTAAAACAACAGTTACAATGAAACTACCTGTTGGATTCCCACTGAGACACACTGGCTAATCTACTGGAGGTCAAAGGTCACGGTGTTTACACTGCAACACAAACACAAAGCAGACGTCAAAAACACATCCTGTTAACGGACTCCTGAGGAATCATTATGACTTGTATGTTCACTGGGCTTATGGGATGTTTTCTCAGGTTCAGTTTATCTCATTGCCCCCACCCCCCCACCCCCCTGTTTGTACTGAATATTTAATGTTGAGTCACGGAGATTCATTTCCTAATGTCAACAACCAGACAAACTCTAATAACACCGGCTTGGCTGCAGTGACACCATGACTCACATATTCAACACAGATACACTGGAAGCAGAGGTAGTACTGGACCCAGAGGTAGTACTGGACTGGTTTTATTTCTGCAAAACAGTTCTACTCTAATCAGCGCCGAGCCCTTACGATCAAGGTGCGTTTTCCTGCAGGTGGCCTAGTGACATATATGGTTTCTCCATCACTGTCATTAGCGTTCATAAAAAGGGGGACACAGTGTTTGTGTAATTACCAGAGATGAGCTTTGTTTTATTTAAACCACTTTTTGGGCAAAGGAGAAAGAATTAGACGCCAAGAAATATAAGCCGCTTCGAAACATAAAAGGCAAGGCCGCGCGGGGCCTGGCTGCGCAATTAACGCAATCACATGTGCATAATTTCTTACGGATATTAATGTTACCGGATTGAACGTTTGACTTTCAGATGCAGAGCAGGGGGAAGGAGGTCACGGTCCTCTGCGATGGACTGATGTTCCCAGGAAAACTGCAGGGATCAAGTGTTCCCAGGAAAACTGCCGACACTCACTTCTGTTTAGCTTTAGTGTGTGTGTGTGTGTGTGTAGGTATTTGTGTGCGTGTTAGGTATTTGCAGCAGGTGTGTGTGTGTGTGTTCACCCCTCCTCCGCTCTGTTGTGTCTGTTCCCAGGGCAGGGACATACTCTGATTGGCTGGAAGATGTGTGGAATATGGATCCTTGTTTAGCTTTAGTGTGTGCGTATTAGGTATTTGCAGCAGGTGTGTGCATGTGTGTGGGAGGGGGTGTGTGAATGTGGATTTTTTTTCTGTATGCCTGGAGTAACTTGGTACCACTCTGATGCCAACACCACAGAGTTCCTGGTTTTTGCTCAATCCCAAACCAGCATCCTGCCCTCCCCTAGACACACAAATACCACCCAACACACACACACACACACACATACGCATGCACACCAAGCACTAATCCCACTGATATGCGAGGGCAGAACCATGGCGACGCTTATCAGCTTCCCCGTCAGCCCCCTTGCAGCCCAAAGCTTGGTGCGGATGAATGTAAACATGCAGGAGACCAAGTGGAGTGTCCCACCAATGCCTCCCCGTGTCTTGATGTCCCAGAACCCTCCATGCTACGGCTCTGCACTCTGGATGCCCAACGCAGGTCCAACACACACACACACACACACACACACACACACACACACACACACACACACACACACACACACACACACACACACACACACACACACATATACACAAGCAAAGATGTGTAGGCAGACACCATAGGCTGGAGATGCTACACAGCCACTGAGGAAGTGGACCGAGCAGGTCACGTGTCAAAAAAAGTGCGTGCTCACACCACCAAAGCCTGCACACAGATGTGCTTTTGTAAACTAATTGCTTTGTATATGCAATTGCATATGGTAGATTTAGCAGAGCTACTAAATTTTGGGTATATTCAAGTTTGCTATTACTGTTATTGCTGAGGCTGTATGGGTGTTTCTATGTGTGTGTGCAGACTTTGTGACTTTCCATTGTGTAGTTATTTGATGTTGCGGTTTGCCATTGCCGTGACACGTTTCTTTCCTTACATCACACCATCTTTCTTTGTTTGCTTCTCATTAGCCCTCCCTCGGTCCCGCTAATCAATTCGCAAATAAACGTCGCATCAAATTATGGCTCCTCTCTAACCGGTCTCTTCATTTTGGCTGCGCCTCTGCCTAGATGTTCATTTTGTGTGCGAACATGTGTGTTGTCTATGTGTGTACTATGTCTTCAGGTTTGTTTCCAGATATGTTCTCATGCATGTGTGCAGGTGTGTGAGTGCACATGCATGCGTGCACATGTGTGAGCATGCACGTGCATGTGTGTGATTGCCCGCATGTGCATGTGTGTGTGTGTGTGTGTGTGTGTGTGTGTGTGTGTGCGTGAGCGAGCGCATGGGTGTGCATATGCGCGAGACCTTTCTGAGTGAAAGTCTCCTTTTCGTTGACCTGACATCTCCACTTTCCAGTATCCCAGTTTTCCCTTCTGGCACAACATCGTCCGACCCATCCGTTCCAGCGGAGGAGTGCGTGGAGGCAGCCAACGCTCGTGTGGAAAGTGAATCCAAACGGTGTTTATTCTCCCCCAGAAGCCAACGGCAGGGTGAGCGAGTGGGGAGTCTTGCTACTCTTGGCTTGATACTCGCGCTTTCTCTTTTTCCTCTTCATGTGTCTGTGTTTGCCCCCCCCCGCTCTTCCTCTGTCTTCCATTTTCCCTTTCATTCCCCTCTATCGCTCTCTCTCTCTCTCCCACGCTCTCCCTCTCCCCCCACTGCTCTGCAGATGGCGGACGCCATGTCTGATGTTTTCTTTCGACACATCAAAACCAGAGGCCACAGCTGCACCGCTCCCAAACCAGCCGCAGATATGTCGCACAGTTACCTGATAACCGGTGCAGATGGAAGGCACTTCCACGGCTGAAGTGAGACACACAAAAAAAAACAAAAAAAAACAAAACAAAAAACAAAAACAAAGAAAAAAATCCCTGGTATAAAAGTGTCGCTTGGCCCAAGAGTACTTCAGCTCCACCGAGACAGGGCTGCCGAGATCACAAACACCCATAAAAGAGACATTTCAAAGATTTCTGATCAGATTTTTGGCCCCCTGCTTTGCTTTAAGCGATAGTGCGCTCAATATTTGGTCGGCTGAGTTCTTGACAACATGCATAATTAACAAGGGACAACGTGGGGAACGCTGGGACTTGTAATTGTTTAGGCGATGCTTTGTGAAATTGGCGCGGCCCTTCTCACATATTAATGAATTATATAATTTATTCAGCTGTTGTTGATAGAGCAAGGCCCACACGCTATTCAGATCGGTCTCCACAGAGCACCGGGCGGGGGGGGGGGGGGGAGGCCTTGTCAGCATTATGTTTGGACTGTCAGATTAAAATATGTACATACTAAAAACACTCAGCGATTTACATGATCCGGCTGTCCCGAGGTGCTGCTTGCAGCGTGATTTCTGCACCATTTCAGAGAAAACGGGAAAGAAGAATGATGTGCTCTCCAATACACTTCTATAATGTGATTTACATCCTGATTTTAGTGCCCGCCTATTGTGGTTAGAGGCGCGGAAACACTGTACGTGACTGGGACACCATTATGGGCCTATTTGAATATGAACTGGGCTTTTTCCTCAAATGAGAATTTCCATATTACCATTTAGAGAATTGGTGAATGTGTGTGTGCCCAAAAAAAAAAAAAATTTGTTTGTGTGTGTGTGTATGTGTGGAGGGTTTAGCGGCACACTCGACCTCTAAACCGACAATAAGATTGGATATTGAGACATATTTACTGATGCAATCGGTGAAGTGCGCTGCGACAGCACGTGGGGTTAAAAGGCGTGTTTAATATTCATTGTATGTCCATTAAACATGCATGCATACGCGGTGTGACAGTGGAGTCAGACACCGGTCGCTTCTCGCGCCACGTTCGACTCTCGGGGCTGTCTGCTTTTGAAAAATAAATTGTTTAGACGTCGCTGATATCAGGGGGGCCAAGCGACGGAGCTCTATTTGGATCAGAATCACAACACTTTATTCATCCACGAGGGGAAACTGGGTTGCACTGGAAGATTGATTTGGCAGCGGAGGGGGGGGGGGTTAAAAGGAAAAGTAATTTGATGTCTTCTGTCTTTTAAAACAATAAAAAAAACATCGCAAAGTGTTAACAAAAACAAAAACAAAAAAACAAATATGGTTGTACAGGAAAAAAAAACATCTTTATGATATACCCATGTATATTCAATAATATATCAGCACTCAGTGCTGAAAAGAGATCAAGAGGTAAACAAAGGGACAGACTAGAGCGCAAGAGAAAACGGCTTTCAGTTATACTGCAGAAGAGGCACTGAAGAGAAAATAAAGATTGAAAAAAAAATGAAATAAAATAAAAATAAAAGATGAATAAAGCAAATAATAAAAAATAAAGAAAATAAAATGATAAAGAAAAATAAAATAAAGAAAATAGACATCTCCACAATGTTGTCTATCATAACATTTTTTTGAGTTTTTCGAATACCATTTTGATATGCTATTATATAGCTGCCCCCCTCCAGACCTCTCTCCCATTATTATTAATTATTATTATTATTATTGTGACAAAATCAAAGCATTACTCACAATGTCTTAATATGTCTCCATGTATGTATTGTGCTGCAGAATTTAATGTGCACCGAAAACAAATTCCACCAGCCTTGGTCGTGTGGCTAATAAACAATCTAATCTAATCTAATCTAATCTAATCATTTCAACCATGCTTGGCTAGTGCATTCTAAAAGGGCTATTTGTGAGATGAAGGAAGAAGACGGCACGTATACTTCCTACATTTTTACACACAACACAAGTGACACTGCGAGTAAAAGTGTGCAAGCCCAGACTCAGGGCACTGAGGATATCATTCATCGATGTCCAATGGAGCCAAAGAAGATGTAGTCCTTGACCCCTACAATCCCTGAGGGATGAGCGTTGGAATCTGGCCTGTTTCAGTTTCCTCCCTGCCAGTCACCACTGCCTCAGCTGCCAGGAATACTGCTCTAGCCTCACCTTTGACCTCTACTGGTGCTCTGCGGTCAGCCGACCAGCCCGGCCCGGCCCAGGCCTCCAGAGGATGTGGGGGAGAGGGGTCTGTGTGGTCTGGATCAAGACCTTGAAATAAGGAAGATGTGTGTGCTCTGTGGATGCCTTAGTGTGTGTGTGTGTGTGGTGTTGTTGTTTTTTTTTTTTTCATTAGGACCTTTGCTTCAGCCAGAACTGCATGTTTCTTCCAGTCTGTTCTCTACTTTCGACCCCTCTCTCCCCAGGCAGATGTTCTAATTACAACCGTTTTGGTTAACTGGAAATGGGAGCCCAGCAAGTGATATCCTGCCAAACAGATTTGTCCCTTGTCTGATGGGCCCACTATTCTGCTTGCTGTCCGGATCCGCGGAGCACTGCAGTTTTCTGAAAACCATTCCCGTTTACTCTTCAGTTGAAAGCGGCCATTACTTTTATAGAACATTTAACAAATCACCTCTTTGAGGAATTGGAAAACAGTGGAGAAGAACAGATTCCCTGCAAGTCTTTTCTTTCATCCGTTTTGCAGATGACAGTTGTTGCTCTCCTATTGAATAAGTCTCTGTGTCTACCAGAACTGTAAAAAGTATTTTTTTAAGGGGGGGGACCCACTTGTACTTGGCCAATTACCTGACTCTCCCGAGCTGTCTCAGTCGCTGCTCCACCCCCCCTCTGCCGATCCGAGGAGGGCTGCAGACTACCACATGCCTCCTCTCATACATGTGGAGTCACCAGCCATTTCTTTTCACCTGACAGCGAGGAGTTTCGCCAAGGGGACGTAGCACGTGGGACGATCACGCTATTCCCCCCGTTCTCCCCTCCCCCCCAAACAGGCACCCCGATCGACCAGAGGAGGCACTAGTGCAGCGACCAGGACACACACCAACAACCTGGCTTCCCACCCGCAGACACGGCCAATTGTGTCTGTCGGGACGCCCGACCAAGCCGGAGGCAACACGGGTGAAAAGCAATTTTGTGTAAGGTCTGCACAGTGTAAGGCCAGAGCGCTCAAAGTAACAGAAAACACACTTTATGATGCGTTTTTGTATGTTTAAAAGAAGAAAACATCATTCCGCTGCTCGAGAGCGTGACCTTAATGGTCTCAAAGCACACATAGCCGAAGTGATGTAGTTGTTATGTTGTCAGCTAATCTGGGCCTCCAAGTATGCTGCCTGCTGACTTTTGAGATATCCCAGAAGACTGATCTATATGTATGTACACTGGTACACAAATGCTGGGAAACATGAATTGAATTAAAGCAAGTATACCATTGAGGAAATTCTTTCACAGTGAGTATGGGTAATTTTGCTGCTCCTGAACTTACTCTGCCATGCCTCATACCCGGAGTATGTTCCCCAACACTGCACTTAATTACAGTACTCACTGTCTGCACTAGCTCCAACCATGCCAACAAATACATCATGCCTTGTATGAGGAGTAAAAAAAAAAAGTTCCAGCGGGCCAAAAGCTAGACAGTTGCCTTGGCTCGGAAAACTCTTAAAATTTGCCATCTGTGTTTGTCCAACATAAATGATGTTAGTGCGGCCCCCAGCCCTTCAAACTGGTGAGAGCATAGGTGCACATCATCCTCCAGCCAACTTCCAGCAGACAAGCCATCTCACACCCCCTTCCACCAATTAGCGCCAGCATTAGCATATGCACACTATTTGCATGAGCAACGGCTAATTCCTGGTGTCACCGCACAGCTGTCCAAGCAGATAAGCTAGGCTAGCCTCACCCCGTTTCCACACCGGACTGGGATACAGTGGCATCAAATGGATAAATAAATAAATAAATATAATGACGTAGCATCATCATCATCTTGTCATCACTGAGCAGGAGCAGCTCGCCGTCGTCACTGTGGTTCCAAAGGTCATGCTTTCCGGTGTACACGTGCACGGATTCAAGTGAGGATTTCCTTGATGAGCGTCGCCATGACTGCAACGTGAGGGCCGTGCTGCTGACGTTTGGATAGCGTTTGAGGATGCTGGAGGCATTTCCTGTGGGGTTTTGATTTGTTTGGGGTTTTTATTTTTGTCTGGTTAATGACACACTCGGTCCTCCGCCAGGGTAAATATGAACTGATAAATATTTGGGATGATGTTGTGCTTGCTTCTGCAGGTTGACTGCTCGGCGCCTGTTTTTTTCCCCCCCTTTTCCTTTTGGCACATGCAAATACAAGTTTTGGACTGTGTCCTGAGCATGATGGGCTCCCTTGAGTAGAGGGACTATGAATTTATTCATTCTGAATTTATCGGTCCGCAGAATGTAATGCAACCACCGCCCCTGCGCCACATGGCTGAGAACTAGTGTGGAAATTTAGCTTGAAGGAAAGAGGAGGTGGGTCAGTGTGGGTATATGCCAGTGAGCTTATACATTTGACAACTCCCCAAATGAGATCATCGAGAAGAGCCGGTGACACATCCGGAAGGCTTGGCAGAAACTTCTACAACCCCCCAGCCCCCAAAGTAATGCTCATTTTCTTATCACTGTATGTCCCGGCAAAGTGCCCTTCACCTTCTCGTGTGGCCTTGATATGTGTGCTTCCATTCATGGCCCACGTCCCCGTCACAACACGTGGCTCACAAAACCTTCAGATAAGGTAAACCCGAGCTATTACTCACAGTACATTTATTTTTTTTGGCACTATCGTGGAGAATTTCCTGTCCTCCCTCACATACCCACGAAGGAATAATCTGAAAAACACCTTCTCACGTGTGTCCGTGTGCACTCGTATGCAGAGGTACATGCATGCATGTAGTTGAAACGTTCAAGTTTTTGCACGTGTATGACATTATTGTGCGTTATAGTCATTAGACTTCCCAAGTGAGGTCACTGACTTTGGACTCAACTCATCTCTCTCTCTCTCTCTCTCTCTCTCTCTCTCTCTCTCTCTCTCTCTCTCTCTCTCTCTCTCTCTCTCTCTCTCTCTCTCTCTCTCACACACACACACACACACACACACACACACACACACACACACAGGATAAATTCTGATTTTCTCACGCACACCCATACACATACAAATCTTCACTCCTGTTGTCAAAGCAATAAGGCGTGCAATAAATATGCACTGTTATTAGTGTCTGAGGAGAGTTAAATGCTGTTGTGATTGATGAAATTTATGGCAGGAAAAACAGCATGAAGGCCAGAGGAAGGACTCCTCACAGGAAAGAAAAACACAGAGATGTACATTCTGATATGAAAAACCCTCGACTGCACCAACCGCTTAATTATTTTTTCAGGGTTAGTGGAAACATGCTCCTTCACTCAGATCTCCTTTAATAAAAGGGAATTAAAATCCAAAAGGTTTTGAAGTTGTTTCGCCATTCTGACCTGCCCCGATGATTTCAAGATGGATGCAGCCTGCAAGACGGTCCGTCCGCCATTACGTCATACTTAGACCTTCATACTTTTATTATATCACCATTCCACTTTTCTTTTTCTATTTTTTTTGAGGCATTCTCCGTTCAGAAAAGTAGATCCGTATCGCCAAGAGCACAAGCAGTGACAGCACTGATGCATTGGAAGGGAGATGTTTTCTGAAAAGCCTCAGACACCGAGTCAGATACGAGCCTTTGTGTTTGTTATTCTACAACAACCAAGGCCGTCAATTTGGCGGTTTTGGATTTTCAAAGTTTAATAACTTCGTGGGGGAAAAAAAAGATACAGACCTGCCACTGCCCAGATGCTCCTAAAATTGCATTTATTTGCATTAAAATGAGTTTTACATCAACTGCACAAAAAAAGTTATAAGATCTACCTACAACGACCATGAGCGGTCAAAATGACGGCACGTAATTTTCGCGTCATGTCACCATTTATGACGTGTTTTGGTCACGTCATTTCCTTCGCGAAGTTCATTGCTCTGTCCTAGAAACACGTTAGCGTTCTCCAGTGCAGAGTAATAGTCTAAACTTGATTTTTGATAATTTCCAACAGGTCTGGGTACAGCCGTCATTACAGACGCGCCATGACTACCGCCGAGGCGTTGCAGTATTTACAGGGGTTTGACAGCGGCGATTTTAAATGGTTTGAAAAATAGTATTAAAGTTGTTAAAATGTTAATTTTGGTGTCAGTTGTTTCCTAACAGACATACTAACATATGCAATGCATTAATATCTCAATTGGGTATTTATCTTAACAGAATATAGAGTTTAAAAACCGTGGGCGGTCATTTTGATGGCCCATGGTCGTTCTAGTAGTTTTTAAGTTCTGGTCGTTGTTTGGGGCTGTTTCAATATTTATTTTCAGTTCTTTTTTTTTTACATGTCACTTTTTATAGGCCTTGTTATGTGTGTTAGATTAGCAAGATGTGTTTTCCGTTTTGTTTGTCGGGTAATATTTTCACTTGTTCAATTTTGCTATTCAAGTTTGACTGTGTCTCTCCGAAGTTTAAATTGTTTAAAAATAGTATTATAGTTTTTAAAATGTTAATTTTGGTGTCAGTCGTTT